>NW_008357518.1:1268800-1273656 GCF_000622305.1 Nannospalax galili | reverse complement strand
GGAGGGAGGGAGGGAGGGAGGAAGGAAGGAAGGAAGGAAGGAAGGAAGGAAGGAAGGAAGGAAGGAAGGAAGGAAGGAAGGAAGGAAGGACTTTGTTATGATTTGGATGCAAGACATCTCCCACAGGCTCATGAGTCTGAAAATTTGGTCCCTTGCTGAAGGACACCGTTTCGGAGGTGTGAAATCTTTGGAAGGAGGGACATAGCTGGAGGAAAAGAGTGACTGGAAGGCAGGCCTTGAGGGTTATGGTCCTGATCCATTTCCTATGCACTCATGGCTTCCTGGTCTCTCAGATGTCAGCACGCGGCCTCACACTCCTGCACCATGCCTTCTCTTCATGGCAGACCCGACCCTCACACTGTGAGCCAAAATCAATCTTTCCTACCACAGACTGCTGCTTGTTAGCTCTTTGATCACAGTGATGGATGGAAAAGTAACCACCACAGACCTCTTTGGAGCAAGCTCTCCTGACGTCTTTGCTGCTTGCAGAGTATGACAGAGCCAAGAGTGTGGTGTCAACCAATCGTGAACTCCACAGTGCCATTTGCTAGAAATCACAAAGGGTTAACTGTGTGGCCAAACCTCCAGCCTAGATTCTTGGGGGCCTTGGAAGGCAGTCTGGTAGGGTGAGGACAGACTGAGAGGGGATCCCTATAAGTGAACCCCCCTGATGAACTCTTCCTTGGGGCAGCCTGAGAAATACTGGTACTTCAGCAGGCCAGTTTGTCCAAGCTGAGCTGTGATCACAGCACAAGACTACTCTCCAGGGATGGTCTGCATGTGCCCCAAGTCACCCTCTGCAGAGCCTGGGTGAAGGGTACCTCAATAGGGTCAGACCAAGCTGCTTGGTCTTACTGCAAGGGCAAGGGGGAGGCAGGGAAGACGCTGCATTCCTCCATCCACTAAGGGACTGGACAGTGGCTGCCATGCAGATCTCCAGATGACACTGGATTCCAGGGAGACAGGATCTAAGGTGGCTCCAACAACAGCCCCGAGTCCCTCCGGCCTTGGCTGGAGCTTCAGTGTCACAACAGACTCAACCTCCTATAACCTTTCCTAAGCCATTTATCCCAAAATAAATCCAGGAATTGAGGGGAAATTCACATCCCACAGGGTGCCAGGAGGCGCCTCTGCCAGCCATTGGAGGCCAGGCAGCACTTGACAGCCTGTCCTTTGCTTGCAAGAGACAATACAGCCCATCAACCACTCCCGCCGCAAGGCCACTTTCCATTCTGGGCTGCGCTGATGTTGTTCGGCATCCCTGCCTGCCTGAGCTCTTCCCATTGACCCGTGTGGCTCTACGCTCCGGTCTGTGTTCTCTGCTTAGCCCATGACAACTGGAGCAGAGAACATTTGAATTTCAGTCTTCTCCCCGATGTCTTGGTTCAGGGGACTTGAGAGGCATGCTTAGTAACTTTGTTTCCATAACAAGGAAAGGAGACAGCTAGAGCTCTGTAAAGGAAGCACTGTCATACTCAGAACCAGCAAGCCTCCTGTAGACTTCCTGTGAAAATGTAGGGAAATTGCAGGAGGGATTGGGCACAAGGTTGAGCCTGTGGGGTGGTCCCCAGTGACGCTCCAAGAAGACAGAGCTGGGCAGCAAGGCAGCCTGTACTGAGGACTCTGTCTCTCTCCTCTTTTCTGCTCAGACCCCTGCAGCCTGGTTCCTCTGGTAGAGTATAGGGCTGTGCTTGTTCCTCTACAGACCCACCAGGGGGGACTCTCCATACAGCTGGTGAAGGTACCTCCTCCCAGTGCAGAGCAGGTGCTTCACTCATGGAACCTTCTAGAATTCGTGGTGACTTGAGCTTGACTACCTGTGCCCAGCATGGATATCTACCCAACACTGGTACCTGTACTGTGCCTTCATTGAGCCCGTGGAAGTCCTTGCTGGGACTTGCTGCACTGGCTCAGCCTTAGTCCCTTGCTGTGTCCTTGTCCCCTTTGTGGGTTATGAACAACTACTCGGCTGGGGATGCCAGGTGACATGGCTGCAGGACCAGATGGGAGGAGGACGTACATACACTTTTCTAAGAACATTTAAAATAGTAGACAGTCTTTTCATACTCAGCCCACAATCCCCCATAGGAGTCAGCCTGGGGAAACTTACAGACTGCCCAAGAGCCACAGCAGATCCTTTTCCTCCACAATGAGCTCAGGAAATCCTGTTTCTTGGGTAAAAGACATGCCTGACAAAGCCATGGCAGATGCTCAGCCCAGGGCACAGGCCAAGCCCCACTCACCCAACAGCAGAAGACAAAACCCAGATGGGTGGAGAACTCAGCAGCAGAAACCTCATTAACACCACAAGAAGAATTAGTGATCAATATTCAAGCATTACTGTGTTGAAGCTGCTGTATTCAAAGATAGCACATTGTGTGGGATATTTTTAAATTCTGTATTTAAAAAGCAAAGGTACAAAAATGTGTTTTATCTAGACAGTGGAATACTATGCAGCCACAAAAAGAAGGAAACACTGGTACGTGCTGTAACATGGATCATCCATAAAGGATGAAAGAAATATATGGCATGGCTCTGTGGATTCAAAATGTCTTGAGCTCCAAACATATAGTGACAGGAAAAAGACTGATGGCTGCAAGGAGCTGGGGTAGATAGGGATTGGGGTGATGATGAATGCAGGGCTTCTTTGGGGGTGACAAAATGTTCTGAAATTGGATTGTAGTGTTGGGTATGCAACTCTGTAAATCATCTGAAAACAATTGTACCATGGACTTTAAATGGGTGGATATCATACTATGCTCTTATATCTGTATAGAAATAATGAAACAAATGGCGGGGGGGGGCGGTTGGTAAAGCAGGGATGGCTTCACTCCTTCACCATGCTGCCCTGGGGCCTCCATCCTGTGTTCTGCAACACCACTAAGCCATGATCTCTTCTGGGGCAAAGGCCCCTGGGGTTTGGACAAATGCCCAGTGTTACAATGAAATGTTCTGGAGGACTTGGTTCACTCAGTTTCCTGGCTCACTCACATGTTCTCCTCTGAGGGCTAGTCCTAATGAAACAGCTCATTCCAGTGCTGCAGAGAGACTTCCAGAAGACACTGCCAACTTGGTCAACATCTCAGCGGTCTGAATCCTGTTGGCCTGGAAACCGCACAAGTTTATCTATTTTGTAACAAAACCCCAACTCAATGAAATGTGTTTTCACTCAGCTCCTCTCTGGGGCTTTGGGTTTTGCTGTCTACAGGGGAGGGAGTCTCCTCACTACTGGATCTGTGAGCAGGCTGATTTCTCAACCTGGGTAAGCTAGCTTCGTGTTCCAGGGTGCACACGTCCGTCCGTGGTCTGATGACGGCAGAGCCCTGGGCTCAGATCCCAAATGTCCACCTCCGTAAATGTTGAGGGAAAAAAAAAAAGCTGAATCTTGTTGCTTAGAAACCCAGGATAGACAGAGAGGGAAATGGTCTGGTGGCTCTGTAAGCACAGTCCGGGAGATAAGAGCCTGAGAAAAAGGAGGATGGAGGCGGACAACAGAGCCTTCGTTCTTCTGCACGCTCAGGAGATTCCCTGGCCCTTCTCAGGACCTGCCTGCTGCTCTGACAAATGAAACACAAGGCAGAAGCACTTCTCAAGGAAGCAGAGACTCTGCTGGAGACCCCAGTACCACAGTGTTCCCCTTTTGTTTGCAAAAGCCTTTGCATCTCTGGTCCTTTCTGATCTGTGCACGTTGGACCTCTCCCCCTGCCCGTCTGTTTCCCTGCTACACTGAGTGGGGCTGGTCCTTAAGCTTTGCCCTACTGACTCTGGGTGGCCTCCTGAGGAGCACAGTCCTCCACCGCCTTACCCCTCAAAGACTGTTAAGGATAGAGACGTTCCACAGATACACAGCATGGTTCCCTGCGATGTTCCAATTAAGCAGGAATTGATGGTTGCCTGGTTGGCTGAATAATCTGGTCTGTCTGAATAATCTCAGACCAGCACAACACTTTGTCATTCCATCTCTTTAAATTATTGGACTTCAAAAACACCTGATGTGTCAGAGAAATTTAACCTGTGTGTATTGAATAAAGAATGAAAGTTATCAGCATTCGATAGCTTGATTTTAAGGGTTAAAACTAAGCTGTGAGCTCCAGAGAGCCTTCAGTGACACTTCTGGATCTATCATCACCTGAATGAGGATACTTGAATCCTAGCTACCCAGGTGCATTGATGGCCTTCAGCGGGGCATCTGATATGACTCCTCTCTACAGGCCCTTCAACTCTATCACACAGAACAGTCAAGGGACCAGAGAAAGCAGACCTCAGGGCATAATGGTGAGTTCCTCTAGGTTGCCTGGTTTGGTGGACCATGTGTTCCCCCCACCCCATTTCTTGGGGGGGATGATGTTCTCCTCTGTGATATGAGCCTCTGTGCTGATAAGACTGAGCCTTATCCAATGAAGGCTTGACACAGGGACATGTGTAGAGGGCAGCTGCCCAGGCAGGCTGAGCTTGGGATGGCCTCTAAAGAGAGAGGTCTCGGCCAGTTCCTCCATGATCAGTCATCTCACATGGAAAACAGCTTATATTGCTGGGGAAACTGCTTCCTGGTCATCTTCTTTTCCCAGGGGAAGAAACTATTAACAAAGGCTACCATCATCCTCAGCTTTAGAACTCAGGCACCAGCCAATGGTCTGGATGTGTGGTAAAGACCAGGAGCATCAGCTGGGCGTGGGGGTGCACGCCTGTGGTCCCAACACTTGGGAGACAGAGACAGATAGATCTCTGTGAGTTCGAGGGAGACCCTGTCTCAAAAAGACCAAAAGAAAAAGGAAAAAAAAAAAAAAAAAAAAAAAAAAAAAAAAACAGGGAACACGAATAACACGGGCCCCGTACTAAAAAGGGGGGGGGAGAAG
>NW_008357518.1:1256180-1268779 GCF_000622305.1 Nannospalax galili | reverse complement strand
TTATTTTGATATATCACAGTGAAAGATTTATCGTCCTCTTTTTTTTTAAAAAAAAAAAAAAAAAAAAAAAAAAAAAAAAAAAAAAAAAAAAAGAACAGGAGCATCCGTATCCACAGGCTCCTGCTATAACATGGAGGGTGAAGAAGCAAATGTTCTGTGACAGTAAAAATATTCACAACAATAGAAGGCAGTGCAGAGGGCTAGAGAGATGTTCAGCAGTGAAGAGCACTTCCTACTCTCCCAGAGGACCAGAGTTCAGTCTCTAGCATCCAGACCAGGTGACTCACAACTGCCTATAACTCCAGTTCACATGGTTGGAGGGGTTCATGAGGCCTAAGTGAGGAGCTATTGGCAGTTGATGGCTGCTGGGAAAGGTGAAGTCAGTTTTCTTAAGGGGTGTCACCTCTGGTAGGTTCCCCATGCTCCAGTGACTGGCCCCACACCCATGAGTAAATGAGCAGCACTACTTAGATTCAGTGGGTCTGAAGGAGGAGGAGGAGAAAAGGAGGAAGAGGAGGAAGAAGAGGAGGAGGAAGAAGAGGGGGACCTAGTGAGGAGGAGAATGTTGGGGGGTGTCTAAGAGGAGTTAGAGGGGTGGAGGGAGATGTGGTCTAAATAGACTATATGCACTATATTACCAAAGTAGATACCAAAGCGCAACTTACCAGGTACACAAAGAGCCCTTTGCACAGGTACTACAGGAAAGCCTAAAGGTGAGAATGGACAAAGTCAAATGATTTTCTCTTCTAAGAGACTACAACATGCATCCCTCTGTAGTGAGTCTTTGATGGATGCCTGTCTATTTCCCATGACTTTTCATTCTGTATTGTTATGCGCCATGGGCTAATCATCATTTTAAAAATAATTTTAAAAAAAGGATGGGGATGTGGATCCATGGTGGAGTGCATGTTTTTCAGGTATGAAGCAATGGGTCAATCATTACCATTAAAAAATAACAATCAGAGCAAAACAGAGAACAGTGGTCTCTGTTTCTAGTGTTGGCACAGGAGAAGTAAGAAGAGCCAAGGCCCCGTGCTAGTTAATTTCTCTTTGCTTCCTTGTTTCTCTGTAAGATAGAGAATAGAAGATAAATGATAGATGATAGATAGATAGATAGATAGATAGATAGATAGATAGATAGATAGATGATAGATAGATAGATGATAGATACAATCTTCCTCACCTCAAAATTTGGCTCTGAATAAACCTGGAGATGATGAAGTTGGAACTGCAGCCTTTATAAGTACTTAACTCCCACTAAGATCAAAGCACCAGACCAATGCACAGAGACTGGGATTTTCGACACATTGATTCAAAACCAAATGGGAAACAAAAGGCAAGTTGGAGGGAAAGGGATGGGCCTGCACACAGAATCCCCTCCAACTAGTGGGCTGACAGTAACAGGGCTGTTGTCAGATGTAAGCGTGTGAAAGGTAAGTCCCAGTCTAACAGAGAGCAGAACTATGTTACAGACTGAAGACCTGATCTTCCTGCACACACAGAGAAATGGTTGGCAAAGAGTTGACTTCTCTCATGAAACAGTCAGATGGTTATCAATGTGATGTGTAGGAGTCAAAAGAGAAATGTCATAGGCTGAGGGGGTGATGGATAATCTGTGAAGGAGGTGACAGGTGATAGGCTAATTAGATAGACATATTGAGAGATGAAGAGATACATATCACATATATGATATATACACAGAAGATTATGATGATGGATGAATAGATAGGTAGGTAGATAGGTAGATAGAGACAGACAGACAGAGAGATAGACAGATGATAGATACATAGATGATAGATAAATGGATCAATGATAGATAGGTAGATAGATGATAGATGATAGATAAATAGTAGATAGATAGAAGATAGATAGATAGAAGATAGATAGATAGATAGATAGATAGATAGATAGATAGATAGATAGATGATAGAATTTTTTAAGCAATCTAACCAAGCTGGGCAGGGGTGTGGCACACACCTTTAATCCCAGCACTTGGAAGGCAGAGACAGGCATATCTCTGCCAGATCATGGTGGGGAGTTCTAGGCAAAAATACTTACATAAATAAAATTTTAAGAGTCATCCCTTTGTTTTCTTTTTGCTTTTTTATTGCTTTATCTTTTCTTGATGGTCATGGGATGTATCTAAAATCTTAAGCAAGACTCAAGGAAAACATTACAGAGATGCCACTGAGCCAGATTCCTGAGGAGGCGGAACTGATGCATACAACATTACAGTCTTGTGGATACAAGAGTCTTTGTCTCTTGAGAATGTACATAGTAAAAAGGTGTAGCCTTGGTGGGTTAGTGAGAAGTTTAAAGTCTCTTCTATGCATGATATAATATAGACATAGTGTGCATTGTTAATTTCACGAGGTTGGCATAATAAATAACCCCAGATTAGAGCCTTGAAAAACACACGTTCACTGCCTTGCAGTACTGAAGGCCTGGAAGTCTGAGATCAAAGCACTGGTTCCTTCTGAGACCGAATCTGCTCCACACCTGTCTCCTGGTAGCTGCTGGCCCCAAACATACTGGTCAGTGTCTCCTCCATCTTCCCACATATCAGAGGTGACATGTCCCCTCTGGACATGTCTCATTAATCATCCCTCCCATTGCTGTGACAGAAAACCTGCAGAAACAACTTAAGGGAGGGATGATTTATTTTGGCTCACAATTTAAGACACACAGTCCACCACAGCAGGGAAGATGTGGGACAGGCAGGACCTATGACTGGGACCCCTCACCTCCTCACATCTTGGCAGAACAGAAAGCAGAAATCAGTCAGGAAGCAGGGCCTGGCTCTTGACCTCAAGGCCAGCTCCCCAATGAACCATTTCCTCCAGGTCATCATCACCTCCTCAAGTTTACACAACTGCCTAAAACAGAGCCACCAATGGGGACCCAGTGTTCAGATACATGACCCTGTGGGAGACTTTTCACATCCAAACCATAAGAGTCAAACTCCTCCCTCTTCCTAAGGACCACAGTCCTCCTGGAATAGGAACTACTCTACTGACCTTATTTGAACTTGATCATTGCAAAGACCCTCCTTCCAAGCAAGGTCACAGTTCTAAGTATCCAGAATTAAGAGTTCAGTTTCATATGAGGACTCAGTTCACCCCGACACAATTTTAGGAATGGTTCCCAGGAATTAAGGACGGAGGAAGTAGGAAGGTAAGAAGACGGTGTGGCATTGCTCAGCATTGGGAGAGTAAGGGATATGTGGACCTAAATGAGTGATAGAATTGAAGAAAACTTTCAGGCACACACAAAGTATAGGCCCTGTTTGTACTAACCATGTGAGCACTATAGTTTTACAAAATATCCCCCTTGGGGGAAACTTAGCACCTGGTGTCTCTTTGTATTATTTCAACAACTGCACATGAATTTAAAAGTGTTATGACCTTATGTATTTTTTTAATCTATTTGTTTTGAAAATAAATACTTTCTGTTTTCAACTGCTGTGCTTTGGTGGTATGCAGTTCAAGTGTTATAAATGTTATTCCTGAACACATCAATTAGTCACCTTCGAGACACAAAGCAAAATTAAAAGGATCCGTCAAAGAGATTAATGAAAGAGTAGAGCCAAACACCACCTCAGTGGACTAGACAGGGGCGAGACAGATGCTAAGTGAGAAGAATCCACCCAGACATATTTATTAAATCGATATTAGGTGCTCTGGTCCATGGGTGAAAATGAAGATGGATTCAAAGCCATCTAACATGAGTTCATGAATCTCTTCCATATAACAAACACTCTACCATATTATTCAATTAATTTCACTATTATTTCCAGAAGAGTTAGAACATAGAGCTACAGAAAAAATTGCAGTTAAATTTTGTTCAAAAAACTCACACAGCTGGGTGAGGTGGCACAGGGCTTTTATCCCAGCACTTGGGAGGCAGAGGCAGGTTAATCTGTGAGATTGAGGCCAGCCTGGACTACAAAGTGAGTTCTAGGTGGGCTGGGGCTACAGAGAGACCTTGTCTCAAAAAAAAAAAAAAAAAAAGAAACGCAAACACAAATGTTACTTATAAATTACATTTCGAATCTGTTACCACCATGCCCCTGAGTGCTGATAACATGAAATGTGCATGATCCTGCTCTCTCACTGTCTGAACTATCAGACTGTCCTCTTGTGCCTCCAGGGACTACACCACGAAAAGCTGCAGGCTCCCAGCCCAGCATGATCCCAATCATCCTTTCCTGGCTTTATCTTCTTGTCGCTTCTACGTTCTTCACAGTCCAATCCATGTGCAATGCTTCAGCACATCTGTGGCCTCTCATCTGTCCTCCTCTTTCAGAGTAGATGCTTCGTAAGGGCAGGGATTTGGGAAGGAAAGGGATGTGTTAACTCAACCTACCCAGAACGGACCAGGAGTTTAATAAGTATCTGTCTACTGAGTAACTGAATTTTCAAATTCTATGTCCTTCTCATCACTATAAACTTTTTGGGTAGAGACTGAAAAGAAAAGGAAAGCACAGTATTAGACTTCTAGTTTCTATTGTTGTCATTTCACAGACACACTGACCTCAAATGCCCTTGAACCAAAACAGACAGTAGAGTGAGCTCTGTGATGTTGTCACACACCTGGAGTAGATAAGGTGCTGTGATGAAGCATGATCCAGCTGTGGCCTTGGCACTGGGGTTTACAGTTCAGGGGTATCAAAGCTCATCCATACCAGTTAGAACATATCCTGCCACAGAAGAGGACAGGCAAAACAGAAAGCTGCTTGCAGAGGGAAAGGAGCTCGGGCATGGAAACTGAGGCCTCAGGATCCACAGGAGCAGTTTAGGTGATACAGGAGACTGAGGTGGGAAGTGAAAACAAAGAGGCAACAATGGACGCAGATAATGAGGTATCAGGGACCAAGTAAGAGCCGCACATGGTGAAGACTTGACAGCACTTAGCTAACTGGAAAATGTCAACACTAACACGAGAGCAACAACAGCTTCTCCTGCTAATACCAACAGAGCAGACAAGTAACCTGTGTTTCCAACCATGGTGGTGGGTTTGTAATGACCCATGTCTTCCCTCCAAGCCCCTCATCTTCATTCTCAGGATGGGGCCTTTCCCAGAGCCCTGGAAGGCACCTCGTAGAAGATCCAACCCCTCACTACAGGGATGGACCAGTGACCCAGGCCGCTCAGCCGCCATTCATCCTTTGCTGCCAAAGTGCACAAACATGAAATAATTTTTTGTTCTAAAATCTGGCATGCAACAAATAAGACATATTCAGCTGCATCCCAGAGTGAGTATTTGGCTTACTGTCATCTATCCATCAGCTTTAAGCTCCACCCAGTTATGTTCCTCTCTATGACTGCCCATACTGATCAGGGTCACACATGCGAAGTTTGCACCGTTTTAAAGGGGTCTGGAGAGATGGCTCAGTGGTTAAGAGCACTGGCTGCTCTTGAGGGGACCCAGGTTCAATTCCTAGCACCCACATGGCACCTAACAACCATCCATAATTCCAGTTCTCAGGGATCCAATGCCCTCTTCTGACCTCTGCAGACATTACATGACACAGGTGCACTTACATACATGCAGGCAATACACTCATTCACATAAAAATAACAAATAAAATATTAAAAAACAGAGAGCTTGATTCAATTGGAAAGAATTAAAATTGTTTTTCAAGGTCAAGTGGGGTGGTAGAGGTCTTTAATCCCAGCACTCAAGAGGCAGAGGCAGATGGATCTCTGTGAGTTTAAGGCCAGCCTGGTCTACAGAGTGAGTTTCAGGTCAGCTGGAGCTATAAGGAAGACTCTGTCTCAGAAAGACCAAAAAAAATTGCTTTTCAATTCTAAAACCATGTATGACATGAGGGACTAATGGCAGTATCTCTGCGACAGTATTGGGAAAGAGCCTTTTTTTTCAAAACCCACATGGAATAATTACATGCTCCACTGAACTCAACTCACCACATCACAGTATTTCATTGAGTTGCAGATATACAGGGATGGTGGCTGATCAGTCTTATGCTCCCAGTCAAAGAACAACCCAAGTCACCTAGCGGACATGACTCAGTTTCCAAACCTTGAGCTTCTTCCAGAGCATCACGTGGTGTGCCACCTGGACCAACCTGAGGATGAATGTGTGCCAGCCCCACCTGTTTCTGCATAGAGTACCTTTCCCCTGGCAGCAGTTAGGCATGAGGTGCTGGAGGATCAGACTTCTCTATGGCACAGTGACATGCTTGGAGGCAGCCATTTCCCCCCTGGAATCCCTGTGAACACACAGGAAAGGATGAAGAAAGAACAATGCAGAACCCAGGCCTGTCAATCAATCTGTGAGGTCTGGGAGTCATGGCAGCCGGTGCAAGGACAATCATGTTTGAAAGAGAACCCTTCTGCAAATGAGGCCTGGAGCAGAAAGCAAGGCTTGGAGAAGGACCTGGTCCTGTGCACCGACCCTGCACAGCTCTGTGTAGCCTGCAGACCCACAGCCTGCCTCCATCATACCACTGTTGGTCTTTGAAGAAACCAGAGGTATGAACAACATGGAATCCAGAGCAGGAAACAGAAGCTTGCGTTATCCTGATGTCATCTGCTGGGGACTGCCAGATTGTACTCCAGTGTGGCTGGAAACTGCGTCCCCCCATCTCCACTGCCACTGGCCCTATATGAACTTCAGCATCTTTGATCCTGCGCACTGGAGCCATTCTGGCTCCCTGGACTGGGAGTAAGTATGTCAGTGGGAGAGCACTTGCTTAGAGTGATAGAGGTAGGGGCTGGATTCCAACCCCAGCAGAGAGGGAGAGAAGACTCCAGGGCCATCTTCCCCATTTCACTGTGCTCTGCACTGAGCTCTCCGAGGGTTCTGATGGATGCCACTTTTAGCTTCCTATCCTCTGCTCCTACCATCTTGAACTCCAAAGCTCCCTCCCCTCCCTGAGGGACATATCTGGTACCTCTGTCTGCCATAACATTATGCTGCTAAGAAGTCCCTGAGACCCTTGTCAGCTTTGAGCTATGCACTGCACACTGAACTTCCTGTGCCCGTGTCAGCCAGGCTGTTCTGCTCCCCCTTTCCCTTTTCACGTGGCCCAGGTCTTTCATCCTTTCCAGTGGAACAGGTTAAGGAAATATGGCCCCACTGGACACAGTCAGAGTGATTCCTAAGACAAGAGGTATCCAAGACTAGGCTACTCGTTTTCTGGAGGGGGCTTCAGTCAGGTGCCCCTGAGCTACACACCTGCTATGCAGTAGCGAGGATGCCACTTCTAAAATTATGAGGCTTACAAATAAACTCAGCTGGTAGAGTGCTTATCTAACATGCAAGAAGTCCTGGGTTCCATCCCCAGAACCACCTAATCCAGGTGTGGTAGTATAGGCCTATAATCTCAGCATTCAGAAGGTGGAGACAAGTTCAGAAGTTCAAAGTCATCCTCAGCTACAAAGTTCTAGACCATTCAGGGAGGCATGGGACGGGGGGGGGGGGGGGGGGGGGCGGGCAGAGGGGCAGGACAGAAAGGAGAGAGAACAAGATAATTTCTGAATGATTTTTTTTCCTCTTATGAAATTTATTTTTATTTACATATATGTGTGATGTGTGTGAGTGTAGGCACATGCCAGGTACACGTGTGTAGGCCAGAGGACAGCTTTCAAGAGACATTCTGTCCTCCCACCTTGTTTTTGAAGCAGGGTCTCTGTTGTTTCTGGCATGCTATGTACTCCAGGCTAACTGGCCTGTGGGCTTCTGGATAATTCTCTTTGTCTCTGCCTCCTGTCTCTCTGTGGGAGTACTGAGATTATAAATGGGCATCACTTCATCTTTTTTTGTTGTTTTTTTTTTTTGGTCTTTTTGAGACACAGTCTCCCTATAGCCCTAGCTGTCCTGGAACTATGTAGACCAGGCTGGCCTTGAATTCACAGAGATCCCCCTGCCTCTGCCTCCCAAGTGCTGTGATCAAAGGCGTGTGCCACCACGCCCGGCCACTTCATCTTTTTTATTGGGTTCCAGGACTGAGCTTAAGTCAGCAGGCCTGCACGGCCATCTCACCTGCACTCTTTTTCCCTTTCTCTCCCACAAAGTCCAGCCCAGTTTCTAACACGAATAAAAAATTTGATAAAAGTTTTGACCTGGTAAGGACAAGATGTGAAGTTCTAACATGGTGGTAGGGAGGTTTTGGGTGTTCAGAGCACACAGTGAGTAAACTATGGGAGGGAATACAGAGAGAAACAGAGAGAAGAGACAAGACCAAGAGCAATCTTAACACTGGAGGTGTGGGAGGAAGGTGTTACCTGTCTCTAACAAGGATGGACAAAGAGATTGAAGAGATACAGAGAAATGGCAGATTAGCTAATGGAAAAGGAGTGGGTGTGCGTGCACTGTAGGGGAAGAGGAGTGACTTAAATGAGCAGATGAGGTAAGTGGGCTGTCGTCTACGACCCCAGGACTTTGCCTAGGTGGGTTTGTCCCCTTAGGAATGCCCATGCATGTGGAGGCAGGGGTGAGATAGGTGCTCAGTGCAGGGATGGAAAGAGACAGGGAGTTAGAGGAAGAGGGTCTAAGTGTGCTGGGAATGGGTAAGAAGACCCCCCAGCTACATTACAGGCCCCAGTGACATCGGCACCCACCTGGATGCACCCACACCACCTGCAGTGACAACCTATGTTCAGTTGTCACCACAACCTTCCAGGGCAGGTCCCTGCTCCTGAGATGTAGGCAAACAAAATTGCAGAGAGCCTGGTTCCCTGTCCAGGGCAAGCGCAACACCCAGGCAGGGCCAGATGTCACAGAAATAGACAAACCCCCACAGGGCTTGTGGCCTCAGAAAATGACCTGCATGCATCTAATGATGCAGTTTGAAAGCTCTGCTTCACAAAGCAAAGATTCATTAGTTTAAAGTTTATGTAGTCAGGCAAACATGAAGATCATTGGAGCCTGGTAGCAGAAGCACACCCAGCCCCAGCGCTGTTTCAGCTCCGAGGTTTTTGTTGGATGTCAACATTTCCCACCCTGTTGGCGTCACTAATCTCTGTGTTACATTTCCAAGTACTAAGGACAACCCACCTGAGCTTCAGCACATCCTGTGACTGCCTCAAATGTTGAACCCCTACAGGGCATATGGCACTCCACGCTCAAACAGGAGATTGAACAAATTTACGTCAGATCTCATACTACATAATTGGAAAGGAGGCAACTGACACATCTTTTAACGGGGGACAATGAGAAATTATCTTCCAGATGCTTCCCCCACGTTAAATATCACTTAATCAAAATAAACGTGCCCAGAAACAGGAGACCTGCATGCTGTCTGAGCTGCCCGGTTACATCCCGGGGAAAGCCCAGTGAGATGCAGAAAACAAGCAACTTGGCTCAAGGTCAAGTCTAAGCCTGTAATCTGAGCAGGAAGGGTGGGTGTGTTTTCAACACAGGCAGGTCAACTAGGGAAAAGGTGGTGTTTACCCCAGGCTGGAAGAATTCCCCCATCCCACCACCCAGCAGCAGAGCCCTTCTGTTGGAGGCTGAACTGACTCTGGCTCCAACAGGTCTGGGCTAAAGGAAAAGTTAGGCAACCAGCAAGGGCAGAGTTGGGGAGATGAAGGAATGAAAATCCACAGCCCACTGGGCCTGGCTCAACAGGCCAAAATAGTGGGAAGTGTGACGGAAATGCATATGGGTGAGGTGGGCCTGAGGTCAGAGATGCCCAACTAAGTGTGGTCTAAGTGTGAACTTAGTTCTCTGGAAGGACGTTCACTATGAATGACCTTGGTAGGGGAAGGAAGGAGAGCAGACAGAGAGGTGGCTATGTGGGTTCCAGAGTCTGTAGCTCCCTTGTGGAAGTGGGTGTCACTGTGCTGCAGATTCCCCAAATCTGCCCTTAGTTTTATTGTGGAGGTGGAATGCTTTTGCAATGTGATGGTAATTAAGAACTTTACAACAGGGAAAACTCTTAAGGTGAGGTGAGCAGGTGTCCCCCATCTAGGAGGTGGAATGCTTTTGCAATGTGATGGTAATTAAGAACTTTACAACAGGTGTCCCCCATCCTGCCCTTTTCACATTCCTGTAACCTTTGTGGCCACATGTTACCTTGCTTAACTATCACATGTGCCTTTTACTTAATTGTTACCCATGTGCTGTTTTGTCTTGTGTTTGCATTTCCCCACACAAGTGTAAAAGCCCCCCAAAACTTGAACAAGGGCTCTGACTCCTTTATCATGATGTCAGTCCTGCTAGCATCAGAGTAAACTTCCTCTCCTCACTTGACTTCAGCTGTTGGTTTCTGATTTTTCTATAACATTTCTGGAGGTCCCCAATGAGAACAATTCTCATACCCTCATTGGTAATAGAGGCTGCTGCTCCTGGACCCTGCAGCCTGCCATCGGCCTCTGGAACAGACAAGTAACACATCTCCAAAGAATTTCCTCTTGGGGTCGCCTTCCAGGAGGCCAGAGAGAGCTGCATAGCTTGGGACCAGAGACTCTCATCAGGTGAAGCAAGACAGAGACCCACAATGGACGTCCAGACCAGGTAATGGGCCCCAGGTTAGACAGGTGGAAGATGGCTCGGGCTGATCCCCTATAGGAAGCTGCATACAAAGTGATGTGATTCCAAGATGGCACTGGCCTCCAGTCAGGAATGAAGGAGACCACAACTAAACCTCGATGTGATTCCGAAGTGCTGGCCCTATTTAAGGTAAAACAGGAATCAGGCAGCAAACCGGGCCATTTTAGGCAGAACAGGAATTCAGTGGGAATAACTAGGGAACAACTGTCTTAAATGCTGAATGATTCTAGGTGAATGTGAGAGTGAAAGTAATGGTTCCATGGCTCTGCAAGGCCATGGCATCTAACTGGGCCTCACCCTGCAATTCCACTGAGGTTGTGTAACCTAACTGGGTACTCACCTTTGGGAGAACCAAGCATGGGAATTATACATGTGGTCCTAAGGTAAGACCTCAAGTCACGAACAGGTAGACGGACAGGAAGGCATCTGAATGAGGGAGACTAACACTCTCCACCCCCTCCTATGCATATATTACATACATCCCAGGCACATATAAAATTCCAGTCCAGGTGCCAGACCCAGGCCGTCCTCCAGGTGATGCTGGACAATTTTAGACTAGGCTATGCAGGAAATTATGGCATTAAGATAAAACCCTCCAAGTTAAGACTTAATATGAAGTTGAGTGACTTATCAAGTCATGCTGGGTAAGAATCCCTAAGTCTGTATGGAGGCTACCTGAACCCTAAAACCCAGCCTCATACTTACCAGAAGAGGAGGGAGAACTGCCCCACAGCTATGAGGAGGTTATGGAGGAAGCATTCTCCTCCAATCCAGATCTTAAAAGATGAGTGCCTACATGCAAAGGACCATCCTAATCAAACTCCTTGATTTTTATGTTTTGGGTGCACCTAGTTTTAACGGAATTATGTCATGTGTGTCTGTGATAATCGTTTTCCATGTTTGCTTGGTATTTCATGTAATTATGTCATGTTATGCCTCATGTGTTGAGATCCCAAGTAATTCTGTCATGTGTGTCAGTGATTATGGTCTTCATATGTTTCTGTCCAAACAAACTGGCCACTTCAGTTATTCTTTTCATTTGTTTATTATGCATGAAATTATTGGGTTTTTTTGTTTTTTTTTTGTTTTTTTTGCTTTATTTTGGCATGCCTAATTAAAATACATGTGCAGCAATTCAAAGACTTTCTTTTCCTCCTCAGGATAAGAGTTATGTAATTTGGGAGTCTTTTAGATAGACCCACTGAAGGGGTACTCCAATTCCCTCACCCTGCATCCCTGTTCAGCATGGAAGAAGCCAGAGCGATCTGCGTCCTTATTCCCTACTGGCAATTTGGGTAACCCCTTCAGAGGATGACATGATAGAATAGGAGGTAGGAATTGCTAGGCAGTTAGGGTAAAAAGACCCCAAAGAAAATTAGCCAGTTTCTTGGCTAAAAGTCAAAATGTCCTTGTGTCTCTTAGCAACCCACTCTGTTCCAAAGGCCAAAAATGTTGAAAATATTTGGGAGCTTTTATCTAATCCTTAAAATATTTTAGGGTTACCTCTTCAGAAGGGAGAATGTTAGTGTAGCCAAAAGCCCCATAAAAATAAATAAATCAAAGAAGGAGTATATGAAGTTACCAGAAAAAAGTGATCGGGAGATATGGGAGGAGTTGGAGGAGAAGGAGTGGGCATGGATTTGATCAAAACATCTTATATGCATGTATGAAATTCTCAATAAATTATTTATTTTAAAGACATTTTTTAATACACATGCAGATTTATAAATACGGATATTTTGATAGTAGATTCAAAGCCTTAACTTTGGGTGCCCTAAACATTTTTAAATCTATTGGACAATGTCTCTAGGTCTATCACATGTCACAAAACTTTTTAATGTTACTTATTTATATAAAACAGTATTTAAGCTGGTTGTTTAAGGACCTTATTTGCTATATACCTTTTGGGTTGGGTTTGCTTTCACAGTGTTCGTTTTAAAGTATCTCTTTGGTTTGCTCGCTTTGCAAGTATTTTGGTTTTGACATTCTTGGTCTGGTTTGTGTTGCTTTCAGACCTCTAAAGGCCTGAAAATGGTTTGAGAAAATTGAACTCCAGTTGGTTATAGGTTGGATTTAATATG
>NW_008357518.1:1254934-1256162 GCF_000622305.1 Nannospalax galili | reverse complement strand
AGCTGGAGATGGATTCTGGGACTGGTCTTCCTGTCTCATCCTTTTGGCCTTGTCCTTTGTTCTCTGTTTCCTGCAGCCCAGCTCTGTAAGCAGGCAGATGTGGCCTGTTTGGGGGAGGGGCGCATTTTGTCCCTGGAAACTGCTGGCTTAGATGTGGTTCTGTACTTTTGTCTCTTGGAGCAATTCTTGCCTTTAACACTCATGTTTACATCTGCACTGAACTGCCTTTATACTAGCTATTGATAAAACTCCTATCAATAACTGAGACCAGAAATCTTAGTTTGGCTTGAATGGAGGTCTCTGATAGCACCACATCTAAGTGAGGGACACGTGTCACTAACCATCTCCTCCCCCAACTCCGCCTTTTTGTTTTTCTTGCAAAACCGTGCCCAGCGGCTCCTGACAGCAGGATCTCTCTCTCTCTCTCTCTCTTTCTCTCTCTCTCTCACCTTGCCTGCCTCATACTCTTTCTTGATAATTTTAAAATGGGACAACTACAATGTGTTCAGAATAACTACTTAATAGACATTATTATGTTTATCTTGTAACTTTTATTCATAGTCTCAACAACCTCTAGAGAATTAGCTCATAACTGTTTGCCACAGTGTGTCTTCTTAGATGCTGGGGAGTGAGAAGATTTTGGATTTGTTTCCTTCGCAGTCTTTCTCCCTTCCTCCTCAGAGGAAGCAAAGGACCGCCCTGAGCCTGAGCTGTTGCTGTCACAGACCACCCCATTCAGCCCTGGAGACTTATCTTGCTGGCTCCTCTGACCCCGTGTGCGGTGTGCTTATGCTTTTAACTCTCATTCTAAGTTCTTGCATGCTGCTATGGGAAAGGGTTAGCTGTGAACGACTGTAATTAAATCATACTCATGAAAATTGTTTTCTTATACTTTATGCTTTTAGTATTGGTAATCGTAAATGGGCTCTAATAATAGATTGATTCTGTATTGCCTCATTAAGACTAAAATACTTTTTGTCATCCCATTCTTTACCCTCTTCCATAAAATTGTCTTTAATGGAAACTGTTTAACATTAGCTTGCTTTAATCTTGCTGTTAACTTTTGGCTACGGTTAGCTGGTTAGCTTTAATTATAAATGAAATATATAATTCTGTTTTCCATCACTTGTTGAGTTTGAAACAAGTCAGATATATTTACTATCTTAAAATGTAAATGATATTTCTGAAAATGCTTTCTTCAAGTGAAAGCCCTTGTGCCTAGCTTCAG
>NW_008357518.1:1250130-1254606 GCF_000622305.1 Nannospalax galili | reverse complement strand
TTTGCTAGATATCAAATTGACTTGTAAATAAGTTGTCTGGTAAACTAAAATTGTTAAATTACAACATGGTTCCTATTAAGAATATAAATTAACTTTAAGAAATGATTGTGTCTGTTCCAGGATGCAATTTATCTCTGTGTTTAGATATGTTTTGTATAGAATGAACATTTTCCAAGTCTATGTAAAACATCTCTAAACTTTTAAAGGAGACTTGGTCATTTAAAACCTGCTTCAAGGCTTACAAGGGCATCTCAAAGTTTATACAGTATAATAATATATTTAAGAGAATTGGTACATCCCTATATATGAGGTGAAATATTAATGACTTGGTAAATTGTTTATAAATGTTATTAAAAGAGTTTAGTAAAGTCTGAGCAGGGTTATAGCACAGTTTTCCTTAAGTGATTAGGCTGGAGGTTGTGTACCAGCTGTTTTTCTTTACATAGTGTTTGTATGCCTTCTTTGAGAGACCAATCTCTGAACTACATGAAGTAAAAGATTTTAATGGGTTTGTATTTTCTATAAGGCCTGCCTATGAACTTAAAGCACAGTGTGTACATGCGTAATGTTAACTCATTATATTATCTTAATATACGTAATTTGAATTCCGTGTTCTTTTAATAAGATGATGCTGCACAGCACTCTTCTGAGTCAAAGAACTACCATCTTCATGACTTCAGCTGTACCTGCTCACAAAAGGTCATCACAATTGGGCTTGCTGACAGTTATGTCCCTTCATTAGAGGCAATTAGGGAGGGTCATTGGACCCTCACCTGAGTAGCCAGCCATTCTTCCCAGACAGCTGTATGTAATTCTGCCCTGATTGCAAATGGTCTCCTGTATTTAAAAGGTACTGTGATTGTAAAAAATTCATATATAAAAAATTAAAATAACATGTTTCCAGAATGGAAGGGATAATGAAATTCATTTTAAGCAAACTTATTAAAGGTCTAAACAGGTTTATGGAGATACAGAGTTGTTAATTTTCAGTCCACTCCTGGCTTGTACTGCACACTGGGTTACAGATTTAGATTAAATGGACGCAGACAATTGGATTACCTATGGCTACTGAAAGATGTCTTTTATGTTTCTCTGTATTATGAAAAATGTTACTTTGGGCACTTTCTTTTGCCCACAACAAAAATGATTTGGCTCAAGAAAAACTAGGTCTACCTCTTTGAACCAGATGTATGCAATCTAGAAGAAAACAGTTTTGGTAAAGCTTGATCTGAATTGTAGGTATGTGATATGATGATTCCTTCATTCTGAAAACTGTAAATCAGGATACGGGAAACTGGAAAGGAAAGGAGACTGCTTCTGTTTGTAATAGAACAGCCTTCATTTGAGACAGACTTAAGAAATTATTGTTTTAAGATCTCTTTCATGGACTGTACCCAGTTAACCTGTGATGGTAAATCTCTTCCAGTCAATGTTTATTGAGAACGTTTGGGTTTTGTTTAAGCTTTATCTATACAGTACACAGTAATTAAAGGTACCAGACTGGTGCAACTGACCTTCTTGGATGGTTAATAACCATACTTAAAAGCCCATACTAACCTGGACAAAGGGGTTTAAGGGACAGTTTTGTTCCTTTCCCTGGAAGGTGGACAGTGTCCCAGGGGACTATGGGAATCTCTTGATATGTCCTGTAGCTGTGATGAGTCACCTGTCCTCTTGTTGAGAGAGGTCTTGTAGACCCCACCAGAGGGACTCAAACCAGTGTCTGGTCTGCAAAGAGGAGGATCAACACAGAGGAAACATCTCCTCCATGCTTCTAAGTGAAACCCTGATCGAGCAAGACCTCTTGACTTATTTTCAGGTAGATGAAATTGGTAAAATAAAAGGCCTAAGGAGCCAGAGGCTCCTCCCAAGCCCATGTGACCCCTGAGGACCAGATCTTTAACTGACCTTAAAGTAAAAGTAAGTTAGTTAATTTGGGCCAACTGTATGGTCTTAAACACCCAAAAGGAAAGTATAACCAAAGATTAAACAGTGTATTTCCTTAAAGCCTGCGGAATTATGCTTCCCAGACATTAGACTTAAAAGTTCATATGCGATATTATTTAGAAAAATTCTCACTAGGATTTTGTTTCACCTGCAGCCAAAAGGGCCAAGTCCACTATTGTTCTTATCAAAATTAAATGAAAGTTAAGTTTCTTCTCTCCCCTATCCAGAAGACATGTAAGAGAAAATTCACAGTGTGATGCTAGCCTCTCCAACAGCTATCATAATGCCTGAAAAGCAGATCCTGAATCCAGCTATCAGGGCCAAATGAAAAATAAGGAAAACCCAATGAATGGAAGCCCTCATCAAAAAATTCCAGTGGACTTTGGACACTTAAAATTCACCCTGTTTTGACTTCTGGTTCCCTGCCTGTAATGTCTACCTACCTACTCTTACCTTTACTTCTCCTTCACAGGCACCAGTCAAGGTCATTCTTTTCACTACATATACTTTTGGGTCTTTCAGGTAGACCCACTGAAGGGGTACTCCAATTGCCACAACACACCCTGTGTCCTTATTCAGCATAGAAGAAGCCAGATCGGTCTGTGTCCCGATTCCCAATGGCAAATTGGAGTACGTCTTCAGAAAATAATAATAATAATAGTAATAATAATAAGTAAAAAGTAGACAGTTTTAAAGAGCCCCGAAAGAAAAATGACCAGTTTCTTTCTTAACTGAGAGCTGGAATATTCCTTGGGTCTGGCAGTGAGCTTATCTCTAAGACTGAAGAAGCCAGAACCATAAAAAGGAGGTATTTGTACTGTTTTTGTGTAAATCAGACCTACAGAGCTAGAAAAATACAAGGCAGCTACTAGAGAGAATAAAGGCCTGAAAAGAGGGAAATGAGTCTTCCTGAAAAAATATCTAGAAAACTCCGGGTCCCTGGCTCGCCTCACTAACAGAACCAGTAGTGATGGTTCTATTAGCAGTCCTGTTAAAATCTTGGATAATAAACTCACTAAATTTATCAAAAACAAGTAGAGGTCCTCAAATGCCAGATTAATAGTCAAAAATATCTTAAAGTTCCTCTTAAATTAACATAAGGGATTCTGTCAATAAAGAAGAGGGGATATCGTGGATGTGGAAAGCTTTTGCAATGTGATGGTCATTAAGAACTTTACAACAGGGCAAACTCTTAAGAGACAGGTGTCGGGGAGGTGAGCAGGTATGCGGGAGGTGAGCAAGCTGCCCCTTGTAAGTTTTCCCATTCCTGTAGCCTTTGTGACTATATGTTACCTTGCTTATCACATGTACCTTTTACTTAATGTTCACCTATGTGCTGTTTTGCCTTTTGTTTGCATTTCCCCACACATGAGTATAAAAGGCCCCCAAAACTTGAACAAGGGGTCTGACTCCTTTATTTGTGATGTCAGTCCTGCTAGCGTCAAATTAAACTTCCTCTCCTCACCTGACTTCGGCTGTTGGTCTCTGATTTTTCCATAACGTTTCCAATTGGATTTTGGTGGAACTCTTCATGACAACTGTTTTAAAGTCACCACTACTTTTGAGCCAAAATAGATGTCAGACCAAGGAGACAGGAATGAATCTGGACTTTTGAATTGCAGCACAGTGCTATGGTCTAAGGTAGGGAGCTACCTCCGAATACACATAACTTCACAAGTCACTTGGTATCGTTCAATGAATGAAAAAGGCTCGTTGTCAACACAAAGGGGCACAGGGAACGAGACTGAGGAAGCCTGAGCCTCCACTGTGCAGAGGTTCGGCTCTGCGTGTTCACTGCCTTGGGAAGATGCCTCCATTCCAGAAGGTTCACTGTGGCTGAGCAGGGCTCTTAGTTGTTTAGGGGATGGCACACCAGGAGTCAGAAAACAGGATAAAACATCAATATTTACCTCTGCTTGCAAAACTGGTATGTTTTCTCTTAGTGATTGAAACACTGAGTTGTTTTGCAAGCACATGGCAAAAACTCACCGCCAGGGGATCGTCCCAGCTGCTCCCAAGGCACTCTGAAGGGCTGGGAACTTGCTCCCACTTCTTGACAGTCCAAGTGCTTCCTAACAGATAAGCTGCAAAAGGAGCCAAAGATTTAAGAAAAAAAAAGTTAACCTACTGGGGAATTTTTTTTAATTTGGAAAAGTTCATTTTTCTCAACCTTGAGAGTGTCCTTAGAGAGAGACATGATTTTAAGGGTAAAATGCCTGGCGAATACACTCTACGATGTGTAGAGAACTATTGTCACATTTCCTGTTATTCAGTCTTAGAATATACTACAGAGGCATTTTTTAAATTATTTATTTAATAACCACATACTTAGAAGCAGCATTTCATTACATCAGCATTGACATATTCAATAAAAATTTTCTGAGCTAAGATGCATCTTTTTCAAAATTGGCTGTACATTTTTAGGTTTACAGTTGAATTATTACAGCTATACAATATTGTACTCAGTATAAACCCTATGAGACATAAAATTAAATGAGGTTTTAACCTTTAAAAAAGATCTCTACTTCT
>NW_008357518.1:1249295-1249594 GCF_000622305.1 Nannospalax galili | reverse complement strand
TCGGTTGCACTTGGATCCTTGGCGCCTGTGTATGTCTATAAAGTCATTGGGTAGATTTCAATGGTAATGTTTATCATCTCTACTAATTAGCATAATGTAAATTTCCATGCTTCTTCCTCAAATGTAAAACATTTTTTAAAAATTTGTTGATTTTTTTTTGTGTATATCACACAGAACCTCCCAAACCATCCCATTTGACTATACACCCACTTCCCAGTTAGCACACTCCCATAGCCTCCCTCCCCCCACTAGAGCCCTTATACTCTGATATCCCTGCTACTGTCTGCTGTGTTGTTGGC
>NW_008357518.1:1234682-1248833 GCF_000622305.1 Nannospalax galili | reverse complement strand
CCTATGTGAAGATAAGTCAAAGGTCCTGCTCGACCATGGTTGGCTTTTCTTAGAAGCATGGAGGAAATGATTCCTGTGTTGACCCCCCTCTTTGTAGACTGGACACTTGTTCAAGTCCATCTGGTGGGGTCTCCATGGCCTCCTTGAGCAAGAGGACAGGTGACCCACCTCAATTACAGGACATTTTGAGAGATGCTCATAGTCCCCTGGAACTAGTCGACTTAGAGAAGCATTTTTTAAAATATACATTTCTAGGAACTAGAGAGATGGCTCAGCAGTTAAGAGCACTTCTGCTCTTGCAGAGGACCCAGGTTCAGTTCCCAGCACCCACATGGCAGCTAACAACTATTCATAATGCCAGTTCTGATGTCCTCTTTTGGCCTCTGTGGGTACTGCACAATATGGGTGCACTTAACATACTCTCAAGCAAAATACTCATACACATAAATATATAGAGAGATAGAGATATATAAAAATGCACATTTCCTGTCTACCAAAAAAAAAGCCACCTTGTTCTCTTTGCTCTGATTTCAGTGTCTATTTTTATCTTATTGCATGTACATTTTGTAAGACACCCTGTGTTCTTTTTGAAAGAGGCATGAATAAGTTACTGGCCTATAATGTGCATGAAAACAAACCCTGACCTTCTTGAGACCAAGTCCAGAAATGTAGGCTTTTAAAACTTATGTCTAGTCATTTGTTCAATCATTTATTTGTTAGGTAAATAATTAATTCATGGGCACCTGTTCTAAGCTGGCCAGTGCTCCAGATTGGGCTATCCCACACCAGCCAAAACATCTGGCATACTCTGGGGAACTGACATGCTGAATGGAAACTGAGACTGATGCTCAGGTACAGGAAAGGTAACAGGACTGTATCATTTGGTGGGAAGTGTGGGGCAAACAGTGGTGCAAAGAGAGCAGGGAGTGCTATAGCATTGCTTACGGACAGCCTGCAGACAGCCTGGCACTGAACAGGAACCAGAGAAGAATACAGGGAAGGCATGTGGGCCATTGCACACCCAGGGGGCTTCTGGGAAGAGACAGGTGTCCATGCTGTGGACAAAAGTTGCTCTTTAACTCTGGAACTCATGTATCCACTAGACCTTTGTAATTTTTGACATTTAAATTGCCTCCACTTCTTTTATGAGAGGACAAAGTCATGGTGCTCTGGGCTGACCTTCTTTGTCTGTACAGAATTCCAACTCTGCTTCCAGCAGGAGCTCCTGTGAGTGTGGGCTCAGACCCAGCTTTCAAAGCATTCTTTCACAGCTTCCACTAGCCGGGCCCTTGCTTCCTTTCCCTGCATAAGAGGAAAGCAAGAGGCACTCTGACATGACAGAAACAATCCACAGTGACTGTAGACATCCTTCCAGCTCTGACAGGGTCCCACTGGAGAGGCTCTGCCTGTGACCCAGCTTTCTCTCTGAAAACAACATCCGGGCCTCCCAGCTTTGCCTGCTCAAGTGTACAGAGCAACTGTCCTGAACTTAGGCCCTGGCCTCCTTTGCAAAGGACCTGGGCGTACATGAACTTAGGGCTGTAGAAGGCTGGATTCATGATCACACAACCTTGTAGTAAAACCAAAGGCCATAGTAGCCATTTCCAAAGACATGTGCCATGCCATTGGTCTGTCCTGTTGGTTCTACCTGAAGGTCATTCAGAGTAACATTTCCCACGATGCCTTGTACCTCTCATCTCCCATTATAATTACCAATGGGGAGACTCCCATTGTACCCAGCCCCCCAAGTCTCAGCCTCCATTTTTCTTTTCTTGCAGTGGGAAGGAGGGTTGGGCACTAGTACACCCGGGACATGTGCGTGTGTCAGAGTGGGTGACTTCAGACTCTATGCAACTACACTTGGCTCAGTTATTACCAGAGTCATGTTTTCACAGGGAGATGAAGAATGAGGTCAGAATGTGCATGAAATGGTGGCAACTCCAGCCTTCATACTTAAAGGATAGAGCTCTGCCTAAGCTTCTCTCCTGTCTTCTGCCTGTACAGCAAGTCTCATTTCACAATCATGCCTTCTGGCGAATCTTGTGAAAAACATGCTATTAGAGCACAGAATGTGTCAGCCTTCACGCAGGGGTCTCACCTATCACAAAATGCACATCGAGGCTGAGAGTTGGAAGGACCGAGTCATAGATCAGCCTCTGCCCTATGGCACTGCAGTCTGTGGGCAGAGCCTGTCCTGCACTTCTAGACAGCGATGTGTTCAGGTTTTTGGCTTCATAGCTTTCACCAGAAAAGATCATTTAAAATGTTCAAGAAGCATAAGGCGACAAGATGCCTCAGATGGTAGGGGCAGCTTGCCACCAAGCCTTACCACCTAAATTCAATCCCTGGAACCCATGATAGAAGGAGGGAATTGACTCCCTGGAACTTGCCCTCTGACCTCCACATGTGTTCCATGGCACAGGTGTGTACTCACACGCACGGTCATATACACACACAATAGCAATTATTACAATAAAACCTTTTAAAATTTTTTGAGAAGGAATGGTAAGAAGTAGGCTGGGCCTCCAGACAGATGTTTCCATTTTTTTTTAATCTCCAAAGCACATGGAAAACACCAGCACACAGCAAAGTGGAAAGGACTCCAGCTTTCGTTATTTCAATCTGTATTTTCATATGCATGCGTTTCATAACAAACAGCTAATACAAATAGATGTTTAATAATAAAACACATTAACAAAACACTGCTGGATTTCAGGACTTCACTCATTTACATTCCTAAATGTATCTACACGTCTTCCATGTGTTGCTTGCCAAGTAACGTTCACACTCCTCCCTCGTCCCCCAAAGGTAGGTGACAAGATCGCTTCACATTACAGAATCTATTTGATGTTAATTGATGATATCATAAGAGAATGTAATTAAAAACTTTGCCAAGCTATGCCCTGCAGCTGCTCTGCATATTACAAACCATCTCTTCTCACCGTGCTAAGGTTCTGCAGAGGTGCGCAACATGTGACATGACCCATACCATCAGCTCACCATGTGCCTGTTGGTCCCCAGGAGTAGCCTTTGTTCATAGGCCTAAACCCTCCATCTGCTGGCAGACAGCCTGTGCCAGGACTTGGGTATAAGGAAGCATGGATGTTGCACTGTAGCTCAAGGCCTCCCTGGTCTTCTGTTCTTATTTGGACTTCCCCAGATACACATTATTAAAGAGACTGCACCAGAGTAACTGGGTGTGGTGGCACATCCCTTCAACCCCAGCACTGGGGAGGCAGAGGCAGGTGGATCTCTATGAGATAGAGTTCAGCCTGATCTGCATGGTGAGTTCCAGGCCAGTTGGGGCTACAAGGTGACCCTGTCTTGTAAAAATAAAACAAAACAAAAAAGAAACTGCATCAGGCTAAGCCACATTAGGACACTGTGGGTATCCCTTCTATGCATATGGCAAGCCTCACATAGCACTAGCCATCTAGGATCCCATATGCAGCTACCTGGGATCCTTCTAGGATGGTAATGTGGGTCACTCAATCAGGACACTTTCTTACTTTAGTTTGATTACCTGTGACCATTATTTATGGTTTGGATTTGCCCCAGCTAGTCTTTCCTGGCCCCGATTAGTGCAACCAAGCTCTCCTGGTGCTTGTGGAATCCCAACCTGTATGCACATCAGAGAAGAGTGTCCTCTGCCAGGAACATGAGTTCTCTGTGCCCACACTCAGAAGAGCAGGGTCTGCCAGCAGGTGAGAGCCAGAACCAAGCCTGAATGTAGCTTCCAGAGGATATGCTCTGCCCTGCTGGGAAGGAAAATTGCACAAGTCTGGGGGCCTGCATCATCAGTGCAGACCATTCAATGCCCAGTTTCTCGGCTCTCAGGCACACCCTAGCTCAGCAAAGGGTACAGTGGAAAGATATAGGATCCAAACCAGCCACTAGGCATAGTAAGAAGGAGCTGTGTCCTCCCACCCATCCCAAAGCCATCCTCACCTTTACCCCAGCTTCCAGGTAAAGAGGGAGAACCCACCATTCATGCAAGAGGGACTTAGCAGATGGAGGATGGAACAAAACCTTAGAACCAATGAAGAAAACTATGTAAGTGGGGGTCACAGAGGTCACCTTACGCTCCTTAGGGATCACTGGGTTTGCCTGTCTGTGCACCCCACACTCATGCTCCATGTCCCTGAGGAAAGGTATTTCCTAAAGGGTGCACCTGTGGTTGGACACCAGTGTCTCTTCTGTCCTTGTTTCTTGAGTCTACTTGGGATTCTTTTCAATCACTTGGGGAGCAATCTAGATGCAAAAATCCTTCTGGATGTTTTTTCTTCTCATTTTTTTCAATTGTCCCATCCATGCATTACTTCTATAAATAGTAACTTGACTGTATTCTTTCCAAAGTTTCATCTTTTCAGGAACAGCTTCTGGCTCTTTGTCATTGAGTACAGCATCCTCAGACCTGCACACCCACGGAGAATTCAGGAAACACAGTGTGTGCTAGATGATGCCCTTTGTTATTTGCTGTTCTTGCCTAATGTGGCCAGCCAGGTCTGTCCTAAGTACAGGTCATGACCCATTAACTTGATTTAGTGACCTGCAGGTCAGGACCCCCAGCTAGCCACATCCTGGCTGGGCCACTCTGTGAGTGCCTGTGGGGAGGGCAGAAAAGAGGCTGTCACTGCCTCGTACCCCATCACCCATGCAATGCCAAGCTGAGTATTATATCCCACCACTTCAGAGAGTGGCTGGACAGCAAAATCCTGAAGCCTAAGAACTATGGAAAGCAGTTATGTAAATTGTGACTTCTGATCTGTTTCTTCCATTTTGTGAAAAGTTGTATTTCCCATCAAAACATGATGAAAATGTAGGAAAGTTCAGCACCTGCTCTCCCCTGCACTCAGTCCTTTGAATATTCTTTCCTCCAAGTGAGAGGCAGACAGAGACAGCATGCATCAGCCCCTGCTCTGTGTTTCTGTCCTTTGCCCCTTTCCCACTGGTCTCCCCTGAGCGATGCCCAGGACTGTTTCCAGGCTACTTCTGCAGAGCAGAGCAAGGGCTGATATTAACCAACTCCTACTGAAAAATTACCTTTCCTGCTCCAGCACACTTCCATGCTCCTGGACACGAAACGCTTCCTCTTCTTGGCCCACAGGAATGTGCTATATGTTTCTGATCACAAACCCCAGAGAGCCAGAGGTACATCTTTCCACTGTCATTCCTGCATCACCTCGGAGGAAGATGGAACCACACTTTGCTACCTATCTTGTTCGTTTGAAAGAACCCTTTCCACTGCATCTCAATTTGTTTCTTTAACATAACAGAGGAAAGAAATTTAAGAACCCTGTAATTATGGCCATCTTTTATCACAACATATTTAGTTCTCAGGATATAAGTGAGGGGATGGCAAAATGGTTCAAGCAAGCCTGATAACCTGAGTTCAATCCCCAAGACCCACATGATGGAAGAAGAGAACAAGACTTCTACAAGTTGTCCTCTGACCTCCACGACATACACATGTATACATATTGTTTTGCGTTTGCTTTTGTTGCTGTGATAAAACACTGACCTAAACCAACTTGGGGAAGAAAGGGTTTATTTCGTCTTAGGAGTTACAGTCTATCATGGTAGACAGCCAGGGCAGGAGCTCAGGGCAGGAACCTGGAGGCAGGAACTGAAGCAGAGATTGTGGAGGAACTCTGCTTACTGGTTTGCTTACCTCCCCACAAAAAATGCCTCACAGACATGCCCACAGGTCAATCTGATAGAAGAAATTCCTCCATTGAGGTTCCTTCTTTACAGATATGTTTAGGATTGTGTCACGTTGACAGAAACTAACCATAAAATAAATAAGTGTAATCCTAAAAATTTTTTAAATATATGTGAAATTTTCATGCTACTTGATGTTGTAGTTTACATCAGAATACTTTGAACTGATTACCATTGGTAAAGTTCATGGTTTAGGAAACATCAAGCCTGTCCAGAGCTTCAGGGGTAGGACACATCAGTGCCTGGCCTTAACGCTTTTGACTGTGCTTTACAATCTAGCCATGGCTGGGGGTCTGCCTCAGTGGTACAAGGCTTGTCTAGCATGCACAAGGCCCTAAGTTTGTCCTCTTTTTTTTTTTTTTTTTTTTTTTTTTTTTAAAAAAAAAAAAAAAAAAAAAAAAAAAAAAAAGTAAGCAAAGTAAGCTGAAACAATGAGCCACAGACTGAACAGCAAAATGTAAATGTCTTTTTGATAAGTACGAGGTTTAGTTCTAAAGTTCTTCAGTAAATTTGAAAAAATGTTTTCAATGTACGTTAACTGCTATTTGATTAATAACTAAAGAACAAATAAAAGTCATTATAGTGGCTGCTTAATATATAATAAGCACAGAAAATAATGTATGGGCAGGAAGGAAGAGAGTGTTCACATGATCCATTCAGACTTTCTGAGTGCCCTGATGCTGAGCACCACCATCCACTCGGGAAGGACCACATTGCATCCTCTCACATCAACTCAACTATGTTGCCATGTACCTTGGCTTTGGGGTGCCAAAATCACCCACCCCTGCCCTTTGGTGGCTCAGAGTTTATGGGAAGGACAACATGCAAATGGTTGTACACAACTGTGGCCCAAACCTGACTGGACATCAGGATCAACTTCAAACTTTTAAAAACACAAAGACATATTCACTCTGGATGACAATCTTGCAGGTTCTTTAAAGTGAAACACACCCATACCATATCTGAGGATTTTCCCTAAGGAAACAGAAAAAGGTCTCCACAGGAGAACCTGCTCTTGAATGTCATAACTGCACGAAGCTTGAACAACCACAATGTCTCTCAGGTGAGTGAATGAACAAGCAATGGGGCCTCAGCTCCACTGACTACAACAACTCAGCCATGAAAAGGAATGAACTCAATACCACAGCGTGGATGAGTCTTAAAGGCACTATGGTAAATGAAAAGGAAGAAAGAAGAAGAGGAGTACAGGGAGGAAGAAGAGGAGGAGGAGGAAGAAGGGGAAGAGGAGGAGGAGGAAGCAGCTAGTCTTAGAAGCCTCAATGAAGCCTTGATACCTTACAATGAAGTCATTGAGAAGACAAACCTACAGTGATACCACCTAGATTAGCAGTTGCCAAGAGCAGGCATATGCAGAGGGTGTGCCATTTAAACAGTGGCCCCAGGGGAGTTTAGGGTGAAGAAACTGGTATCCCGATTGCTGGAGAGTTTACATTGATCTATACACGTATCAAAACTGATGGAACTACACACCAGAAGAAAAACAGTCAACCTTCCTGTGTGGCTGAAGGGCTCACATGTCAGAGAACAAAGACTCAAGAAGCAAAGGAGGAGGGTTGGGAAGACTGCAGAGCATTTCCTGAACACAATAGGGAAACCAGAGATTTTTTAATCAGGCGAGAAACATGATTAGATTTGGGTTTTAGTGGGATCATTCTGTTGCAGAAGAAAGATGAATTAGAGAGGGTTACTGTGAAGGGAAGGAAATCAATTAATATTCTACTGCAAGAGAGCAGTTAGAAAGCAAGGGTCATGAATTCAGCTCTATACATTTGGAGTAAGAGGCACTTGCGGGACATCGATTCAAAGATGACTATGGGGGTTGACTATATGAAGTTCTGGAAAGACATCTGAGCCAGTAATATAATGATTTGATAGTTGAAATGTGATGAATTACATGTAGGGTCAATGAGGGGAAACACAGTTTGGGATCAATTGACAGTAACTGGAATATATAAAGAACAAAACAGAAGGAAATAGGAGGATGCACAGCTGGAGGACAGGGGAAGACAGGTGGATGCCGTGTCCCTGAAACTAGAGGAGAGACAGAATGGAGCCTGCAGTGTCCAGGCCACAGTGCAGGAACTCAGGAGTGCCTTCAGACATGGCAGCCAATGAGCTGCTGAGCTTACAAGGAATCTCACAGACAGAATTCTGTCCACCAAAAGAGATCTGTGACGTCACCTGGCCACTTCTCAGCTGGGGCTGGGGAGGTCACCTAGTGTGTCTGAGGGAGCACCACCAAATCATAGCTGGGAATTCAAGCCACACGCCTCCTTGTTGGAATGGAGTAAGTGGATTCCACAACAAGTCTTCTATGAGGTAATTTTGTCTTTTGTAAAGTGTATTTTCCTCATCCATTGCCCTTACTTGCTTGCAGAGAAAATCACCACCGTCTGTCCCACCATGGATAAGTCAGAACAGAGGAATGGAGTCATCTTATGCTGCTGTGTCTTAACCAGTCTATCACCTGGTTGATTCCTCCGGTTTCTCTCCACATCCATAGAATATAAATGTTGCCCTTGAACTAGCCACGAACCTCTGAATTTGGTTCCCAGACAGACTTTTTGCCTTAGCCTTGACTTTTCTATTTTTCCCCCAAATAGTTGCTACTTGCTTCTCATTGAGCTGTGGGGAGACCATGTTCCTACAAAAGGGACAACTCAAACAGGCCTTCTAGAAACTTGAAAACTGGAGCACATAATTTTTTTAATCCCATACGTGTGTCAAAAGTTTGCAATTACAGGGCTGCAGAGATTGCTCAGCGGTTAAGAGCACTGGCTGCTCATGCAGAGGACTTGGGTTTGATTCCCAGCACCCACATGGCAGCTAACAACCATCCGTTAACTCCAGTTACAGGGGAATCCAATGCCTTCTTCTGACCTCCTCAGGCATTGCATGAAGCTAAAACATTTAAGTAAAGTACAAAGCCATGAGAGTAAGGCAAGGTACAAGCCACAAGCAAACGAAGCCAGCCCAGAAGCAAAGCCAGGAAGGATAACAGAAAGCCCAAGAAATAGTCAGCAAGCAGAGAAGTTCATTTCCAGGGGAGACAAAAGCAGGCTGGGATCCTAAGGCCATGCTGGGAAACCAGCTGCATGGAGCCTGGGCATCAGGGGATGTCAGAGGATGCTGGAAGGCTGCAGCCACACCCAAAACCTCAGCAGCCCTCCTTCCCGGAATCAGGACATTTCTCTAAATGTGCCGAGAGTGTCTGGGGCTCCGAAGGAGACAACCAATTCCACCCAAGCTTCTAAAATGTAGCTTTGGCTACAGTGACTCTGGACAGAAGCCAGTATGAAAAGCTGGATCCCAGGTAGAGTGATACCGGGGAGGACGAAATGAAGAGATGGGAAAGGAAAGGCTGGAGGACTACTGCAGAGAATCGGGAGCTCAGGGTGTCTGTGCATGTGTCCAGGAGGCCTCTGGGAATCTAGACCTCCCTGGTAGTGAGGCGACACCACATGGCTGAGCTCTGGGGCCCAGCAGGATGGAGACTGTACAAGCTCAGAACTTTGCCCATAGCATCCACCTCAAGGTTCTAAAGATGGTAAAGCAGAGCCTGGAGTGTGTGGGGTGTAGAGTTTCCTGGTTGGGCAGTGTTGCTGCTCATTCCATACCTCACAATGGTGAAGGTATCCCAACATCTTAGACATGTGAAAAGGGAGACTACCATGTAAGCTATTTCTGTAAGAATGAGGACGAGGAAAACCATGCCATTCCATGGTAAAATGTCATTTCTCAGAAAGGCATCAGGTAATTTATCAAACAGTGAGCAGTTGATCCTTGAAAGTTGTGAGACAGGGTGCAAGAAGGAGGCTGTGAGGAAGAGGCTGTCAGGAGGAGGTTGTGAGGAGGAGAAGGCTGTGATGTCTTGAGGCTGTGAGGCAGAGGTTGCAAGGCGGAGTCTGTGAGGCTGACCCTCCTGGCATCCACATGGCTTCTTTCTCTTTGAGTCCTATTGCAGTAGTGTAAGCAACTTCTCTTCAGCACCTCATTTTTTGCAACAGGTGTGTGTTAACTTTTTCCTTTTCAAGGTTAACCCTGGCCTGACCTTGGTCATGAATGCACCTCTTTTCATTAAGTGTAGGTCTTGGCTTCTGATAGGCGGTGATCCTGCCATGCTTTGTCCCATTTCCACTTAGAAATTAAGCCCATCTTAGGGGAGTTCTGTTCTCTATGGGTCTGGTTTAGTCGCCCATCTCCCAGAAGAGTCATTTTCCAATGCCATCTCACTGGCTTCTGAGTCTATCATACAACTGGCCGATTTCAAACCTCAAATTGTTATATTAAACATGCAGGAACTATGATGGCTTGACTGTTGTTTGTGCTTTAGGATTCCAGTGGATTGAAATAATAAGTGAGGGACTAAAGCATGGAGCCCAAGACTCACTGTGACCTCAAATCTACTGTTATCATTCAAACAAAACTTTAAGAATTAACCCGATGCCCAGCCCAGTTGGAGTCCTAGGAAGATCAAACACAGCTCTGAGCAGATGGCTCCATTTTTCCTATTTTCCAAGTTTCTTTTTTTGTTTTTAAGAAAAATTCATAAATGAAAATGTAACATTGCTGGAAAAGAAAAAACTGGAATCTGAGTGTGGTAGAAATACTGAGAATGTCTTCCCAAGCCAGCGCTGGGCAGCGCTCGGCACAAATGCCGAGTCTCAGGGTGAGACATAGGACTGCTGGTCTGTGTCCCTCTCCCTAGGCTTCCAATGGGCTTACAGATGACTGTCAGAGGGCATGCTTCTCCAAAAGACAAGGTCCATATGCTGTTTCCTGAGGATAACCATTTCCCTGCGAGGTTTACAGGCCTGACATGAATGGAGCAGCCCTGCATGTTTGCTGGAGACTTAGAAGACATAGATGTGGATGCTGTGGCCCACATTGTGTGCCCAGAGTGGCCCTCCAAAACCCACAGGGTGCTGACACTCTGCACTCAGGACAACCATGTGTTGCTATGGAGACACATCCTCTTGCAGCTGTTGGTCCCCATGTGGTGTACCTGTCCGGTACCAGTGTTGCAATGCCTTGCATTCTGATCCATGATGATGTATCTTGGCAAAGTGGAGTTGACAAGGTAAAAAGTAAGTATCAAAACCAGGTGTGGTGGGGCATGCCTTTAATTCCAGCCCTTAGGAGACAGAGGGAGGCAGATCTCTGTGAGATAGAGACCAGCCTGGTCCACATAGTGACTTCCAGGCAGGCTGGGACTAGGGAGACCCTGTCAAAAAAAAAAGTGGGTATCAAAGGAAAAGTGTGGACAGAAGATGCCAGCAAAGGTGTGCAATCTAATCCCAATTGTATAAGTCAGTGTTCACAACTGTGGCATAAATAACTCTAAAGAAGGAAAGACTGAGTCTGGGAGATGGCTCAGTGGTTAATGTACTTGCCTCAAAAGTGTGAGGACTGGGGCTAGAGAGATGGCTCAGTGGTTAAGAACACTGGCTGTTCTTGTAGAAGACCCAGGTTTGAATCCCAGCACCCACATGGCAGCTAACAACTGTCCATAACTCCAGTTCCAGGGGATTTGACAGCCTCTTCTGTCCTCCGAGGGCATTGCAGGACATGGGTGCACCTACCTACATGCACAGACACTTAAAATATAAAAATACAGACAGACACGTAAAAATATAAAAATAATAATAATAATAAATTTTTTAAAATGTGAGGACTGGAGTTAGTTCCCCCAGGAAATGATGAGTGGGTGTGATGGCTCACCTATAACTCCAGCTTTGGAAGGCAGAAACAGAGAATCCTAGAGCAAGCTAGCTAACAAGGCCAGCCGTATCAATGAGCTCTGGGTTAGACTGAGAATCCCTGTCTCAATGAATAAGGTAGAAGAGCCATCTAGGATGATTCCAACATCAGCCTTGGGCTTCTATATGCACAGATATACCACACTCAAGGGCCTATTTCTGTGCTGTGATTAGCAAGGCATCATGACAGGAAGTGTGAAGCAATGCAGAGCTGCTCAACCCATGGAGACCAGGAAGCAGAGAGGGAGGAAGGGGCCGGAGACCTCTGGAAACTCACTTCTCTTAAGCCCCACTTCCTTCAGTCAGACCCCACCTCCTCCAGCCAGGTCCCACCTAGTAGTTTCCCCCACCTCCTAATAAAGCCATCAAGTTATGAATCCATCAGTAAGGCCACCAGTGAGGTCACAGCCCTGAAGATCCAGCCACTTCCTGAAGTTCATTCACTGGCAACAAGCCTTTAAGACCTAAGCCTGGGGGACATTTCAGACTCAGACGAATGCACAAGTCCTCAGAAGTCAACACATGAACGGCCCTTCAGTAAGCAGTGGTGATTTAGAGATTAAAAAAAAAAATACCATTCTCCTTTTAATTGACATGAATGGATTCTCCAGACAGCTGCTAAATCGGGAGCTGAGCATGCACAGTGACTTCGTAGTTTGCAGCTAACTGCCGCTGCACAACACTGTGAGGAAGTTCTCTTCGCCTGGACTGCTGTGAACATTTACAGAGGCAAGGCAGCCGCCCTGAACCAAGAAAGCCAGGAAGTATCTGTAATGCAGTTATCGGCTCTTGGGAAAACCCTCCCGGCTTGGCAGCTGGCCCAGGCGGGGGTTGGGACGAGGCCCAGGCCTTTCTGCTTGCCTCACCCACTGCTATGTGGCCGCAGTTACCATTCAAGGAAGAGGCTGCACAGGAAACAGATGTGTACACTGCAGAGGAAACCTGCACCAGCTCTGCGTAAAGCAGCCCAGCCCTCCATTCATAAAAAATGAACAGAACTAAGGCCATCCCACACAGAGGACACGCCAACCAGATAGTGGCAGGGAGGAGCCAGAGAAACGGCTCACCGGAGAGGAAACAGATAATAATAATCCAACATCCAATTTGAGCCAGAAAGATTGCAGAGGAAATTGCACTCATAAAGTTAAACGTGGCTACAGTCAGAAAGGGACTGGGGGGAGGACGAAGGGAAGAGGAGACATCAACCAAAGGGGAGAGAAGCTGGCAGGTAGGGTGTTGAGAAGAGAGGCCTCCTCCTCTGTGGGGACCAAACAAAAGATGCAACGTTTTAAAAGCAAAACAAGATGAGAGATGGCTCAGCGGTAAAGAGCACTGATTGCTCTGGTAGAGGACCCAGGTTCAGTTCCCAGCACCCACATGGTGGCTAACAACCATCTGTAACTCCAGTTTCAGGGAATCTGATGCTCTGTTCTGACCTCTGTGGATATTGCAAAACACAGGTGCACTTACATAATACAAGCAATACACTCATACATATAATAAAATGAAATAAAAGCAAAACGAAGCAGGTAAAGGAATAAGTAAAAATTTAGAAGTCTTTTAATCCCAGCACTCTGGAGGCAGAGGCAGGCAGATCTCTGTGAGTTCAAGGCCAGCCTGGTCTACCTAGTGAGTTCCAGGACAGCTGGGGCTACAGGGAGACCCTGTCTCAAAAAAAGACCAAAAAATAAAAAAAAGAAAAGAAGTCTTACAAGTTGTATTCATGAAAGCTAACCTACATAAGAGATTCTTTTTAAAAAAAGAAAGAAAAGAAAAAACAGAAGATGGAAAGGTTAGAAAGAATCAGAGCGTTGGATGAAGGATAACAAAGTTCACCCAGGACTAAATGGATAAAAGTGTTCACAATCTGCCTCCTGGCAGCATTTAAAAACAACAAAACACAGGGGAGACTGGAAAAGTTCACAGCACAGAACAAAGAGCACAGTGAGAGACACATGAATCCAGACAGCGGAGGGAAGCACAGAGAAAAGACATTTGGAAAAGGACCCAGCAGCCCCCAGCTTGAACCACTCTGCCTCTAGCAGGGGATTTTCCAGGCACGGGTTCCTTCCCTCATCCTGTTTTAAAGAGACTGAAATATGCATAGTTATTTCTGTGCTGATGAAGAGGGGACCCCCATAAGACAGAAACTTCAGAGGGCTTAGAAGGACATAGGGAGTTGGCTGTGGTGCCACAAACTTGTTTTTTTTTGGGGGGGGGGGTCCTTTTGAGACAGGGTCTCCCTGCAGCCCCAGCTGACCTGGAACTCACTATGTAGACCAGGCTGGCCTTGAATTCATAGAGATCCATCTGCCTCTCTGCCTTCCAAATACTGGGATTAAAAGCATGTGCCACTATGCCTAGCTTGCCACTCGCTTCTAATCCAGGCACTGGGGAAGCAGAAGCAAGAGGATCTCTGTGAGTGGAAGCCAGCCTGGGCTAAATAGCAAGATCCAGATCAGTCAGGGCTGCATAGGGAGACCCTGTCTCAAATAAAAACAAAAGCAAAATACAGTGAGGCTCAAGAGGAGAAGATGTTTCACACTGTTTTCCGTTTATTTCATTTTATTATTTTTATTTTATGTGTATGCCTGTATTGCCTGCATGTAGGTAAGTGCACCCATGTCATGCAATGCCCATGGAGGTCAGA
>NW_008357518.1:1162878-1233035 GCF_000622305.1 Nannospalax galili | reverse complement strand
TTTTATTATTTTTATTTTATGTGTATGCCTGTATTGCCTGCATGTAGGTAAGTGCACCCATGTCATGCAATGCCCATGGAGGTCAGAAGAGGCTGTCGGATCCCCTAGGACTGGAGTTACAGATAGTTGTTAGCTGCCATGTGGGTGCTGGGATTTGAACCCGGGTCTTCTGCAAGAACAACCAGTGTTTTTAACCACTGAGCCATCTCTCCTTTATTTTTTTTTTAAGATTTTATTTTACATGTATGAATATTTTGCCTGCAAGTGTATACGTGCCCTGTATGCATGCCTGATGCCTACAGAGACCAGAAGAAGGTGTCAGATCCCCTGGAACTGGAATTACAGGTGATTGTGAGCCACCACATAGGTGTTGGGGACCAAACCCTGGTCCTCTGTAAGGGCAGTCAGTGCTCTTAACCGCTGAGCCATCTTTCCAACCCCCAGCTCTTTTTCTTTTAAACAGGGCCTATAGATTACTTTTGAAATTAAAATAAGTGAAGATGGGAGATTATATCACCTCCATGAGAATAGAAAAACCATGAGTCCCATAGCAAGTAATCAGTCAATATTTGGTAAATGATTGAGTGAAGACATAAGTCAATGTTTAGCTCTATCAAGCAAACACACAACTCTATTGTAACTGTATGCTAGTGTCTTCCATAGCGTTCATAAATTTGAGTTCTTTGCATCTTCTTTAGTAAATATATTTCCCTACAAACGTGTTCATCTCAATTAGATGCCAAAGCATATTAGCATACAGCTACCCATTAGCATACAGCTACCCATTGTATTATTTTATTTTTTAAACGTCCACCCATATTTTTGTTTTACTTAACAAAGACTTATCTTATTTTCAATATTCTATTCAAAGTAGCTCCCTGGATCTCCCCAGTAAGCACTGGAAGGGATGAGATTCTACAGATACAAAAGTCAAGTACTTTTCCTGGGGCCATACCACAGGTGGGGACAAGTGGACATGACACAGATGCCCTGAAATTGTCTCCGACTTCCATTGAGTTCCAGGTTCAGGCGATATTTGCCTCAAAGATGACCTTGGAATGTTCTCAGCATTCCTTGCTCCCCAGGGTACCTATGGGGATGACTTGATGCCCTGTGCTAGGACCAGCCCTTAGATTGGGAGCAGAGGCAGGCTCCATGTCCACACGTGCTCAAAGTTCCTCATACAAAGCATGAGGCAATCGGAGTCTTTCAGCCCTTCTGTATTGCAGTCTCTCTCTTCAGCCTCATCCCTGCCCCGTCCACACTGATATGAGGTGTCACTCTGCGGGAGACAGCATGCTGACACTCAGCAGCCTTCATCTCTCTGCTTTGATCTACTGTTCCAGTTCAGCTCTGACAAGCTGCTTCCTTTCTCTGTCAGTACCATCAACACCTTGAGGACACAGAACTCCATGATCGAATCCCTTTGCCTAGTTGTCCATAGGAGAGACTCGTAACTTAGACATCCTTATTCTTTGTCTATCAAACCTAGCCTTTGGACCTGGGTGTTTCTGTGCGCTCCAATACCCTAGTCAGCATGCCAGAAGCCCAGTGTTTACAGGAGGAATAAACTGTTCTCCGCATCCTTGTGGGCCACCCTTCACCCCAGCAGGTGGTTGCTTTGGCTGAGGAGAGGCAGTCATGTACCAGGAAGAGAAAAGCATGGCATTACATCAGCATGTCTCCAAAGTATTTGTCCTGTTCCCTAACAATTGAGGAAGAAGCACGCTGTGTGGTAGCCTAGTGACATCATCAGTGATTCGCCACATCTGAGAGGGACTAGAGAAGGGTTCCCTAAGGAAGTAGATTCTGAAGGACCCTAGGGCATTTCCTGTTCAAAGGAACAGAGCAGTTGGTTCAGCCAAGGAAGAAAAAAATCTGCAAAGAGCCAGAGGTAGGGGGAGCGAGCAGTTGTTGCCAACCCACAAGGCTGCATAATACAGAGAGAAAACAAGAAAACGGTGGGGGGTAGGAGGGTGGAGAATGGGAAGCTAGTCGTGGGCAGCCAGGGCTGTGGGCAGGGCAGGACATGGCCGGTCCTCAGAGAGAGTGATCCTGCTCCTCACTGAGGAGAAATGAAGAGCCCAGGGTGGGAGGGGCCCCAAGGGTCGCTCTCCAGCTAGCTCTGCAGCAGCACACAGAGGGCACCACTGCATGATTTTCTGGGCTTGTGTGATAATCTTTTTTTTTAATTTATTTGTGTGTGTGTGTGTGTGTATGTGTGTGTGTGTGTGTGTGTGTGTGTGTGTGTGTGTGTGTGTGTGTGCATGATTATAGGGAGCCGGGTACTAGTGCCTAGATGCAGGTGTGGAGATCAGAAGATAACTTTGTGGAGTCATCTCTCTCCTTCCACCTTTACCTGAGTTCCAAGGATCACCTATAAGTTGTCAGGCTTGTGCTACAAGTACCTTTACCCACTGGACCATCTTGCTGGCCCTGTGTTAGTCCCAAAGGACTGAGATAAGAGCCCCTGCTGCAAAGCCTGGGGCCTTCCCTTGCTGAATTCTGTCACCAGCTTCTCCAGGCCCCACAGGAGAGAGAGTAAAACCATCCCAGACAGATTCAGAGGCCCAGCAGGCAAGGCACGGTGGGGCCCTGACCACACACCAGTGCTCCCCTTGGCCTCCCAGCACCTCCCCACAAACTACCACCACCAGCAGAATGGCATCTAATTAGGAACATACAGTGGGAAGTAATAAATTATTTGGGGAGAACAGAACATTAGACAGAACCCCTAACCTACCCTTTCCTCATTGTTAGTCTTGGAGGATGGTGCCAAGGAAGGCCAGTGGACGGCTCAGTGCTCGGAGCTCAGGAAGCCCAGTTTTTCCTGCAGTGGAAAACTGTGAGAAGGAGAGGAAACTGGACTGGTTTCATCTTGTTTGCCTTCACACTAGTAGTGTGACTTAGTGTCAGATCGTGGCATGATTCAAAGCCACCACATGTTATCATGTGTGTGCCTGTACTCCATGCAAATGCCACAAAACAAACACCATCCTGTAGGCGGGACCCTGCTTGGGCCAAGCCGGGCTCCCAGGGCTTCTAAAGCATGCTAAGCTGCCCCCCCCCTCAGCAACAAACAGAAACCATGTCAGAAAACCATATCCCAGTGTAACCTCTGCTTTAAACAGAACAATCAGCATTCTGTTTACCTGCATGCTGTTTGAAAACATTTGACCCCAGGAAAGTTTCTTAGGTTTTAAGGAACCAGGACAGTCATCAACAGGAAATTAGTTGTGGGGTAAAGCTTTCCACAAGGTGTCCCACATTGTGGATGATGTTTTAATCGCCTCGGATCATGGCGAACACAGAATCAATAATGTACTGACCATCAAATGCCATTAAATAGTCCCTGCAAGCAAGGGAGAAGAGTGAGACTCTTTTTTCTTCTCCTCCTCCTCCTCCTCCTCCTCCTCCTCCTTCTTCCTCTTCCTTCTTCTTCCTCTTCCTCTTCCTCTTCCTCCTCCTCCTCCCTCCTCCCTCCTCTGTCCTCCTCCTCCTCTTCCTTCTTCAAAAAGGGCTCATGAAGCCCAAGTTGGTCTTGAACTGGCTATGTAGCTGAGGATAACCTTGAACTTCTGAACCCCCTTTTTGAGATTAGAGGAATCTGTCACCACGCCAATTTTATTTGATGCTAGTAACATATTTCATGCATGTTAGGCAAGCCCTCTACCAACTGAGCTATGTCCAAATCCCAGGTCTCCTCTCTCTGCTCCTTCCTCCCACCTTCCCTCACTCTCCTCTCTCTCTCTCTCTCTCTCTCTCTCTCTCTCTCTCTCTCTCTCGACTTGTGTTTGAACCCAGGGCCTAGGCAAGTGCTCTACCCCTGAGCTGTAATCCACCCCCAAAGCACCGTTAATGACCTTGAAATAAACAGCCACCACTAAGAATATGGAAGGTAGGACAGCAGGAAGGTTTTCTGAAGCCAGAGGGAGGCTTGACCCAAACAGGGCCTCCTGGGTCTCTTTTGTGGTCCTGAGGGGCAAGTACTCCAGGGAAAGTATTTTGTTTTCCTCGAGCCTTCTGACATCATCTGATGCAACCTGATGCAAACAGATATGCATCTTGTCACAGGAGAAATGCGTAAAAAAGGGAGCGATCCGCAGCTGCTGTGGAAACCCTCAGAAGGAGCTGGAGGAGGGGCAAGCAATCCTCTTGCGATGGACTAGTGTTGTTCTGAAGAACATCAGGCTGCAGTGATGCCAAAAAGAGGCGGAAATTGTCCCAGGCAAGAGTGCCCATCTGTGAGTACAATGGTGGCGCTCATTCCAGAATGCTTATGAGAATGCCCCATGCACTGTGGGAAGATAGCTTGGTGTGGAGCGTGCATGGAAACCACAGAAGGGATGCTGGTGGGCCGCCGTGTCCTTCCACATGGAGGCCAAGGCAGGACACGAGCCTCTCCCTTCCCTGCTTCTCAAGAGAGAGAGGCCAGCTTATGATACCAGCTGATGAACCCAGTGCAGTCAGCAGAGGCAAGACCAGGACAGGAAGTGAGTCCCGTGCCCTCCTCCGTGTACCCAGCTCCCATCCCTTTCTTGGAGAATGGGTTGGTGAGAGTCATGTGAAACATCACACAGGAGAGAGAGAGAGAGAGAGAGAGAGAGAGAGAGAGAGAGATGCTCTGCAGGTGGTACAAAAAAAACAGGGAGCACCCAGCCCCTGTCCTTAGGTAGTAGATGCACAATGAATATTCATGAACACCTGAAGGGGAAGCAGCCAGTTAGAATGTGTATTTTATCTATGGGTAAATGAATGAACTGAATCAAGGGCAAAACTCCACAAGTAAGATTTCACAGGAAGCTGACTCTCGGTAATTAGCTTGTTATCAAATTCACTTGTATAAAAATAACAGCAAATGCATACTGCTGGCTGTGTGCCAGGCATTCATACCAGACTCTCGAATGTGGATGCACGGCAGGCCACACACCCCATTTCACAGACGAGGAAACAGAGCTGGAAGAGGCTGGCAGCTTGCCTGGGGCCCAGCAGGAGTTTGGCTTCCCGCAGTCCTGGAGAGCTCCTGACCTCCACCTCTACTGGGAGCATGCAAACTGCTGTTAGGGACCTTGTCTTTTCTTGACTGCCCAGGTTGTTCAACGTTTCATCCTGGCTGGTTTCTGAACGCTGCATTTCAGGTTACCTGGCTGAGTTCACCCCAGAGAAACCATTCCCTATTGCTCTCAGTGCTGCACCATAAGGATGGGTGTTAAACCCAGTCTCCTCACCCTTATATGACAGAATAGGTAAGACTGGAAATTTCCTGACTCGATTTCAAAACATCAGGATGCCATACTGCCTTAGACCTCCACTGGGGGCTTCAAACATATGGATTCCACCGTTTAAAGATGTGGTTTTTTGTTTGTTTGGTTGGTTGGTTGGTTTGGTTTTTGGTTTTTTGAGATAGGATCTCCCTGTAGCCCCAGCTGGCCTGGAACTTGCTATGTAGATAAGGCTGGCCTCAATCTCACAGTGATCTGTCTACCTCTGCTGGAATTACAGGCATGTTCCACCACACCCAGCTAATTTTTTAAAATCCCATTTATAATAGCATCAAGCAGACAAGAAAAATTATTTTTAAGTTAGTTAAAGAAAAGAAAATAAACTTTCATGCACGGCATGGTGGCTCACGCCTTTAGTCTCAGCACTCAGGAGGCAGAGGCAGGCGGATTGCTGTGAGTTCAAGGCCAGCCTGGTCTACATAGTGAGTTCCAGGACAGCTGGGGCTACAGGGAGACCCTGTCTCAAAAAAGACCAAAAAAAAAAATAAAATAAACTTTCATTTCTGAGAATGTCCAAATAAGATTGTAAAAACATCATGAAACATTTTATCTGGGTAGTTAAGACACTCAGGTACCTCAAATGTCTAAACTTTTGGAAAGATCAGGAAATCTGTTTCAGGAATTGAAAATGGAACACAGCTGTTCATCCAAAACAATGACCAAAACAATTTGAGAGTCTTAGCTACATAATAGCCCAGGCCAGTCTCAAACTCACCATCCCCCTGCCTCTGCCTTCTGAGTGCCCAGATGAATGGTGTACCATGCATGTGTGCACGCAATAGCAGATGTCCATATGTAGACAGACGCACACACAGCCATCTCCGTGGATGGTTTAAGTGAACATCTTTGGTGTCATCACATCTGGGGTCTAAGCGCTGCAGTGTTCTCCCTGCGACATTTCAGGACATTCTAATCCACTCCTTAGCTATGTACTAATATACACTGGGCCAGGCATCATGTCAAACATTGTCAGAAGACTACTGAGACTAACTTCTTGCCCACACCCTGACTTTCTGTTTATAAATTTTGTCACTGGAAAATGGCAGAGAGGACAATTTGAAATGTAAGGTGGAGAGGCTGATTTGTCCGGGAGTGTGGTAACCCTCAAACATTAGGCTAAAGGTTTCGTACTGTCAGCAATACCAAGTCAAAAATTCTTTAGAAGAGAACATTAACACAAAAACACTAATTAAAAACACTACCCACAGAGCTGGGGGTGGCTTAGAGAAAATCTAGCTCCACCTCATCCCCCAAAGACTGGACAAAAGAGATACACTGGTACTGTGTCCGCTACAGTGCCTGGTAGAAAGTCGATACTCAATACACGCTTAATAAATAAGTGAAAGGGCCAGGCTTCTGGCCACAAGCCTGTAATCCCAGCACAGGGCATGCAGAGGCAGGAGGATGTCAAGTTGGAGGTCAGCCTGGGAGATATACGGGGAGATCCTGTCTCAAAACAATAAGGCAGGGAGAAGAACAGTAATTGTCTTAGTGGCTTACCTGAGGTCACCCCAGAGTGACCCGATTCAGGTTCATTGTGCAACTCTGGCCACCAGCCACTCTTGAACATACACTAGATGCTTTATCATAGAAAGATTATTCTCCTGTCTACATATGGACATCTGCTATTGCACCAATACACATGTGAACTCATCCAGTCAAAAGTAAGACAAATGGTTGGATGTTCTGGGGATACACTACAGAAGTTACTGCTTCAAGTGGCCATGTAATGCACTATATATTAGAGGAGCAAGCCAAGTTCTCCTACAAGCCCCTCCGCCACACACATACACAGACCGAGAGAGCTCACCAAGGCTGAGTCCTTACTCTCCTAGAGGCTTCACTTGTGTATTCCAGCCCTGGGTAAGAGATGATCTATGAACAAGACTAGGCAAGAGCTTGTTCTGGTGATTATAGTGGCATGTGTGTCTCTTTATACTATACTCTCTACTTTTGTGTGTTTTTAACTGCTCATTAAAAAATACTTTTAAGCTGAACATGGTGGTAGAATAATCCCAGTCCTCAGGAGACAGAGGCAGGCAAAATCTCTGTCAGCTTGGTCTACACAGTGAGTGCTAGTCCAGCCAGGATCCTGTCTCAAAGAAAAAAAAAAAGTTTTTAAGTTGAAGGCCCCAAAATAATATCCATTTACAAATGAACATGTCCCTCAATTTGTCTTAGAATTGTCCAGAGATGGCTGAGTTGGAGCGTAAGAAGGGTTTCCTAGGCTGTGCAGAAGTAACTGTACAGGTAACTTGGGAGGTGAGCCCTAAGGAAAAGGGGCTGCCTCTGCCACCTTCCACCTGCTGTAGAAAACCAGATGCTGAACAGGAAGCTCCTTACTGTTTCTGCGGAAAGCCATTTTCTAAAATTCCCCAACACAATGTCATTATTCAGATGGAAAGATAAAGATTAAAAGAAGCTGAGTTTGGCTGGGTGTGGTGGTGCACATGTTTAATCCCAGCACTCAGGAGGCAGAGGCAGGTGGATCTGTGTGAGTTCGAGGCCATCCTGGTCTGCATAGTGAGTTCCAGGCCAGGCCAGGCCAGCTGGGGCTCCAGGAAGACCCTGTCTCAAAAAAAAAAAAAAAAAAAGGAAAAGGAAAAAAGCTGAGTTTGGTGCACATACTATAAGCCCAACACTAGGGGATAAAAATGCAAAAAAGGCAGAGTCGGGAGTCAGCCTGAGCTCTACCTTGAGATTCAGATTCAAAATCAATGAATAAAAGAATGCATTGAGCCCTGGGTTCTATCCATAGCACTACAATTGATGATGATTATGGTGATGGTGATGATGATAGGAATAATGGTGGTGATGATGTCTTATTTTATTTCTGCTTCATATCAAAATAGATCTACCCCTCAAGTACAGATGACTACTAACAATGAACAGGGATAGACTGGAAGGTAGCTGCCTGCTGTAAGTCCCTCCTTTGGGGGCAGTCTGTAGCTTTACCCATGAGGCTTTGAGGTCCACTTCCTCCAACTAAAATACAGGTCAAAGCCCCTTTCAGGAGATTATTCTCATAGTGTTAGCTGTGGTCTCTGGCCAACCGCCTTCCAAACCAGACATCTGTCACCCTGAAAGTGAAAGGAGCCATGCTGAGCCTGTTTCACTACATGCCGAGCACAGTGGGGTGCCAGGAAGACTGAACCGGAATAAGGTATAGGAAGAAATACCCCTCTAATCTGAGCTTCTATTCTACATTCCTAGATACAGATGCAATGCATAGTGTCGACTGGTCAGAGAAAGAACCCCAGGAACATTTGCTTTTGAACATATAAATCAATGTTATTATGATTCTCGTGCTATTAGGATAAACTGAAAATACTGACAGAACACACGTGTGTAGTGATATTTCGCATAAATAATGTTCACCTGGATTCCAGCAGAATAAAATCGTTGAGAATAAAAAGCCTGGTCCACCAGTCACTCCATCTCAAAGACCGTTCAAATGTCTGAGCAAATAGGGAACAGACGCTGTAATAGTATTTTAAGTGCAAAGCACAAGATACATCGTTCTGTTTCTGAGCATGTAGTCCACCTGAGCAGTGGCAGGTGTGGAATCTGGGAGTGTACATTTGCTCTTCCCACGCCATCAAGGAGACAAGCAGTAGTCAGTCTCTGCCATTCTGCTCCAGAAGAAATCAACCACATTTATAGAGCTGCAGTCTGTAGCTAAGACAACAGGCAAATAAACTAGACTTCAAAGTGGAATTATTGTGATGGGCTGTGTTCCAGGGAGAAAACGATGCTGAGAACTCTCAGGGTTAGGAGTTGTACTGTGCACAGGGTGGGCTCTGGCGGACTCTTAACTGGAGAAGGGTGAAATGGCCTGGAACTCAGTGTATAAGTGGGTTTAAAAAATAACAACCTCCCTTCCCCCCACTCCTTTCTGTGCAGGCATTTTCTACCTTGGAGTCCTCTTCTGAAATGCAGTCCTCCTGGGAGTGATCACACTTTAAATTATCAGCTAACACTTTTGGAGAGATTAGCAGGTCTGGGAGATGATGGGATTGAGGTGGAACACTTGGGGCGGAGGCCAAGATACAGGATACAGCTGGGCCTCCCAGTCAACACAGCTGTTGATTCCTTGATGATCAGACAAGTACCACCCCATTCCACAGTGTGGGAGTCTACAGTAGAGACTTGAACTGATGCATCCTGTAACAGCCTCAAAGACTGTGAGATAGGGCATGACTCCCTGCTTTATTCATGGGACGTTCCCACGTCACCTGGGAAACAACTTCTGTCAGCTTGAAAAAAACAAAATAATGCCTGTCTTGTGTACAACTAAAAAGTAGTAGCTTTGTAGTTAGAACATAATACTCAGACCATCTCTAAGAAGCATTTGTGTATATGAAATCTGAATTTTAAATTTTTATTATTTATTTTTATTTTATATATATGGGCGTTTGCCTGCTTCTGTGTAAGTATACCACATGCATGCGATGTCCACAAAGGTCAGAAGAGGGTGCTGGACCTCCTGGAACTGGAGTTATGGAAGGTTATTAACCTCCATGTGGGTCCTGGGAACCAAACTTGGATCCTCTGCAAGAGCAGCCAGTGTTCTTAACCACTGAGCCATTTCTCCAGCCTGAAATCCGAAATTTATAGCTTTAAAACTATAAATGCATTATTTTTTATAAATGCACAAGGCAGAGTAGGTAGAAATCAACTCACAATCTGCATGCTGAAGATATGTCAGATTCAAAGACTCTGCAGTAAGAGAGGTATGGGACTTCTGTTTCAGAAACCTGTTCTGAATAGCTCTTGCCACTCTGAAAACAGTATGCTATGGCCTTGGGTTCTTTCTTCTACTTACACAAGACAGCACAATGCTTCCTGGGAACCCAGTCGCTGTTGTTCCTCAGTGTCACTGGGGATGGCTCCAGAACCCCCACAGATAACAAAATCCTGACACTCAAGTTCCCCCATGACATGGTGTAGAGCTTACAAACAGCCTCCACCCAGAGCTTCACACATCTCTACATTATAATGCCCAGTATGATGCAAACGCTGTGCAAGTGGTAGTTAACCTGTATCTATTTAATTAATTTTATTTTATTTATTTTTTTATGTGTATGAGTGTATTGCCTGCATGTATGTGAGTGCACCCGTGTTGTGCAATGCCACGGAGGTCAGAAGAGGGCTTCAGATTTCCCTGGAACTGGAGTTAAAGATGGTTCGTAGCCACCATGTGGGTGCTGGGAATCAAACCCAGGTCCTCTGCAAGAGCAGTCAATGCTCTTAATCACTGAGCTATTTCTCCAGCCCCTTAATTCATTTTTTATGGTGCAGTTATTTTTAATTATTAAAATTTCAAAATTATCTTCAATCTGTAGTTGTCTAGATCCATGTGTGCTTAGTGCACAGATCACAATGCCAACTATAATTGGTTGGGGGCTACTGTACCTTCTGTAGACATCCCAGAGGCAGCAAAGTTGAATAAGCTTTGCAAAATTTAACTGACCTCTCTGGATCTATGGCTGTACTGGGGGAGAACAACCCATGGCCTTTGGTATGGCCAAGAGCTGCTGAGTAGTTACCTTGTTAATAATATCTATGTGGCCCTCCTATGATAATGTGGAAAGCTTGTCGCCTAGAGGATTCTCCCAACTTCATTTTCCTGTCAAATTTTTTTTTTTTTTTTGGTCTTTTTGAGACAGGGTCTTCCTGTAGCCCCAAGGCGTGCGCCACCACGCCCGGCCTTCCTGTCAATTTTTAATCTTCTTTTGTCATAAAACTTTACAATTACCAGCTACAGGTAGCAAAGCAGAGGCAGTTGAGCGGTACAGGGCCAAAGATGTCTGTGTACTCAGGTGAATATTAGGCTAATTTTAAAAGTGATCATGAGAGGGACTGGAGAGATGGCTCAGCAGTTAAGAGCACACACCTCTTCAGAGGACCCGGTTTTGGTTCCCAGGAGGTACATTAAGCAGCTCACAACTACTTTGTAAGTCCAACTCCAGGGGATTCAAAACCCTCTTCTGAACTCCGTATGTACCTGCACTCAGGTACATACACACACACACACACATACACACACACACACACACACACACACACACACACACAAAATTTAAAAATAAAAAGTTTTAAAGTGATCATGAGGATAAAGAGGCTTTTGTTTTTCAGTGCTTTAATGTGACACACACTTGTGCTCTGTGCCCCAGGCTTCATGCTAGGCCCTGGGGGTCAAATGATAAGGACAGAGCAAAGGCCACAGCAATACAGTTCTAATTAACAAGTGACTGCTAGCATTTAGCTTGTGCTGAAACAGCTAAGTTCAGAACCTCAGTACTGGTCATTAATTATTGTGTGACCTCAGACAAATCTGTATGTCAAGTCCATGTGTCCCCTCAATTAGAAATTTGTCTCCCATTAAAAACTGGCAATTGACCACAATGAGATGCTTCTTTTCTGTTAAGTCATGGCACTTCCTGATTAGAATCAAGTCTAGAGAGGTGGAAAATGGGAATTAACAGGTAGAGTGCTGCCACCTGAGCAATGGGTATGGCCTCTTCCACCATTTGAACCCCTTTATCAGTAGGGGCCCAGTCCAGGCTGACCCTCTCTCCGCCATGGCCTCCAGCTGTCTGCTGATATACAGGGTCTGTTGTTCACTTCAACTATTGAGAAACTTGAATTGTGTACATGAACAGCCTGCCTGGTAAAGCCAGGCATGTTTTCAGACAAAGCTGGGCAGGGCCTCAAGTTCTCGCCATGCAAAACTTCAAAATAGAAAGTCACATGAGAGAAATTTATCTCATAGCCTCCGGATTCACTGTTTGTCATCTTTTTACAGTCAGGATCCTATAAGATCCACGAGAGCAGTGATTGATATGATTTGTGGGGGCTCTTGCTTGAAGAGTTGCAGTAGAGGGTGGAACCCTGACTTGCTAGCAAGGGGTGGACTACTGTGCTGTGTTTCCAGTCCTCTTATTAACTTTCTTTTGCAACAGGGTCTCACTAAGTTGGCCAGGCTGGCCTTTAGCTCACTATACATCTCATGCAGGTCTTAAACTTTGATGCTTATGCCTCAGCCTTGGGGTAGCTGGGATTACAATCCTGGGCCACCAGACTGGACTAGAGTTTTTACTTTATACAATGTTAGGGGAAAATTCTGTTTGTTAACTTAAAAATACTAAATATTCCTAATGATTTTTATTATAATTTTTTAATATAAGGTCAGTCTCAGGAAAAGTAATAACTATTGAATAACCAACAATAACTCAAGGAAATTCATTTCCAAAGACCATACCTCACTCAAATCTGTTGGTAAGGTGGAAGTGATATATTCCTTTAATACCAACGCTTAGAGGCAGAAGCAGGTGGATCTCTGTGAGTTTGAGGTCAGATAGGGCTACATAGTGAGACCTTGTCTCAAAAAACAAAAATTGAGCCAGACATGGTGGTACATGCCTTTAACCTGGGAGGCAAGGCCTTTAATCTGGGAGGCAGACGCAGGCAGATCTCAAAACAAAAAATCATATAGATTCATCACTATAATGAACAGTCTAGAGGCCTGCCTCACAAAGGCCCCAGCAGTGTCAAGTACTGCCAAGAGAAAAGACCCTTGGGTGCCTAGCAAGGGGCTAGGGCAAGAAGGAGCCACCAATGTCCCATTCCTACAGAAACCCTCAGACCTACACCCTTACAAATCTGCTGCCACCACCTCTAACCTTCAAGACAAGGAGTCAGGCTGGCAGTAAAGCTACAACAGTCTGTGCGCTGTGAACAGTGACCTATTCATAAAAGACTCCACACAGCACCAGACTGGCTTTTTCAGATCACACGCCTCTGCTGCGAGAAGTAACAGCAGCATGTACACTTCCTCTCTGAGGCTGTGGCCCATTCCCGAGATCACCTTCATTCAAAAGTTTTGGCTGCGTGGAGACTTAAGAACATGAGAGCCACCCTTGCTGATGTCACACTCTCCAATGATCATACGAACTTGGAGAAATTGTTCGTTGTTATGACGAGGCTGTTGACATTTGAGACACAAGGACAATTCACAGTGGGGATATGCAGGGCTGGGATCCAGCCAACTGGGAGGACTTCGCGGAGTCTGCCAGGAGGAAAATAACACACCGTGACAGCGAAAGGGAAAGGCCTTGGAGTCAGGGGTGTGGGCATGGGTCCTAGTTGTGGGGCACTCAGGTCTTTCAGTCTCCCAGCCCCAGATCTGAAGGTCATATTAATATCAGGGAGGCTTAACTCAGGTGCTATGTTCAAAGTGTTTTTCTTTCAAAGGCAGATAGCACATAGGTACATATACTATGCATCGCTGGTTTTATTACACCATCAGGGCCACCACAGAAGCCACAGAAAGTGCCATTAGTTGGGTCTGTTCTAATAGCCCAAAGCTCTAATGAGCTTGAAGTCCAGACTCAGAGTGTCTAGGTCTAGCTCCTTCTGAACCTGAGGGGGCTATCTCCGAGTCCCCATCCTTGCCTGTTGTCTACTCTGTGTGTGCACAAACTTCCCCCTTCTGTAAGACCTTCAACATACTGAATTAGAGTCTAGTCCAGAGACTTTAAGTCTGTGAAGACCCTGCCTCCATATACTGCACTGGGGCAGGGTCAGTTCCCACATGAATTTGAAAGAGACAATTCAATCCACACAGTTCCCCAGATGAAATGGAAAGAGACAATTCAATCCACAGCATAGCTGCCTCAAATAATAATAGCAGTTACTGTTATAATTGTAGAGCAGAGAACTCCAGGGTCTTTGGAACTGAGACTTTTTTTCTTGGGGCTTTGAGTATAATGAACAATAAAAAGCCCAGGAATGACCACAGGATGAATGAGTGAATGGGAACAAGACATGAGTCTCATTCAGGATTTCTACCCAACAGGTGTGGGTAAATGACTGATAGACCCTGGCCCCAGACATTTAGGGGGAGCAAAAAGTAGTAGACATGTGTAAGGAACCCAGCAAAAGCCTATAGCTCTGTGATCACTGCAGGGACAGGTCAAAGCAAGAATCTGTCACAGAACTGGAGCCAGAGGACAGCTGTGGCAGGTCAGGTCCACACCCATCACCCCACCTACCACCTGTGACCCAGCAAAGTACTTTACCTGAAGCAATATCTACCACAGTTGGCACCCAGAGTGGGACAGGTTGTGTGTAGCTCGTGGCCGACACACACTAGGTACACACAAATGTCCTAAGTGTCCTTCCTGCCCTATGTGGGACGCCAGGCTTCCAGGCTCTCTGAATTATAGTAGACAGCTAGGGGCAGGGCAGAGTCCTAAAGAGAGGGCTTCTCCGTCCCCATGGACATGACTGTGGGAGTGTAAACAAACACCAAAGGTGCCCAGAGAGGAGCCCAAATCACCACCTCTTTCCTAGTGGTACAGGGGAAATCACGATTGATTCTTATGTTCTTCATCTGGTTAATAAAAGAAATTTAAGTTTTTAAATGGAAGTTTGAAGTTAATTTTATTAGAGGTTAAAAGAAAAACCCTCAGAGCAGGCAAGGTGTAAATCTCAGCAGCTGCCCAAAGGAGGAGAATGGAAGGGAGAGGGAAAAACAGAGGCCAAGGTATTGAAGCCAGCATGGCGGTCAGACGTGGGGCAGACTAGCAGCCAGCCACATGGTGGAAAGGGGAACTTTAGAGGAAGAGCAAGGAAGCCCGAAATGTTGGGAGCCCAAAGTGTTAAGGAAGGAGATAGAAGGGAGAAAAAGGAGAGGTTTTTCTGAGAAACTCAGACAAGGAGACAGACTTAGAAGCTGCAAATCTGCACTTGATAAGCTACTGCTCTGGGGGGTCGGGGGCAGAAGCTCTGGGCAGGAAGAGTTCAGCATCTCATTAAAGCACTAATTATTCTGCCTATCTCTTTAGCATGACTTAAGGGGAATCCACCTTTCTAGGGGTGGGCCCAAGGCCAGGTGATTGACCTCACTCAACCGGAATGTTGGGCCAGAGCCACTTGGGCCAGGATTTTATTCTATTGACCAGGAGTTTCTTCTTTACTGGCCTGTTATCATTGCAGCCCTAAGAACCAAAGGAGAACCCTTGAGAGCTGTTAGCTAACTTTAACCTAATTAGCAGCCCGGCAAGAGAAACTGACCCTGGTAGGGAAATGGAGGCAGGGGGAGGGGGATATTTGCTAATACTTTGAGACTTTGTTATTGCTTTGTTTTTATTTGTTTTTACTACCAGAGAAATTTATTTTGAAGACCAAACTTAACTATCAAGTCATAATATTATATACACACATAGTATATAAAACATAGTATATGAAACGCTACAATTGAGTTCTAACTCCCGAGTGAGAAAGCAAAAGAATATTCTTCTGTAAGTCAGTAGGGGACACACAGGTCGGGACTCAGATCTTCAGGCTGAAGCTGTGCCTGACTCTGCAGGGCCTGTGGGCTACTTGACACCCTACCAGGAAATCTCCTGTTTTCTTTTTAAAGGAATTCTTGGAATTCCTCTGGGCTCAGGGAACAGATGAGGACTCAAGCTGATTAATGGAAAGGGCTCCCGGCCAGCCGTGAGAGTGAAGGCCTGGTGGGAGGGGGACCAGCCATAAAACTCTCTGGATGCAGTAAAGCTGGCGCTTTGCCCTTGAAACTTTGTTCCTAGGTCTTGAGTGACAGAAAGGGCAAAAATACAAGTTTTTAAACAAGGTTCTCTCTCTTAAAATTACATTTTTAAGATTATCGTACAAAATAAGGATTTTTCTCGTGGCACTTCCATATAAGCTGTTTTTGTCGATCCTTCTGCCCACTCCCCTGCCCTGTCCCCCCCCTTCAGCTTTCGTGTCACATGTATCCTATTACCTTTTTCCCTTTCCTCCCTCCCCCATTTAAGAGCACCAGTTCCCCCTCTCATGGTGTCTTTCTACTTTCAAGACCCGTACCCCCTACCCTCACTCCACAGACACACAAAGCAAAACTGCTTGAAGCATTGCTCTGAACACTGCATTCATGGCCTCTTTACCACAGATATATAGGTATATAAAATAGGTGTACAAGCCAGGCGTGGTGGCACACGGCTTTAGTCCCAGCACTTGGGAGGCAGAGGCAGGCAGATCTCTGAGAGTTTGAGGTCAGCCTGGTCTACATAGTGAGTTCTAGGCCTGCTGGGTCTCAAAAAGACCAAAAATAAATAAATAAATAAATAAATAAATAAGTGTACAAATCAAGCATTTGCTGAAATCATAACAAAATTTATTTTAAGAGACGTCTTTGGTATACATATAATTTCATCATTTATTAGAGGGAAAAACAAACTTGCATATTAATGAAATAGATGTGCTTGTTTATTTTTACTTAAAAGAATTAAATCTGAATATTTGATACTGAAGGACACAGAATATCTTCAACATTTTTTTGAGTTGATCAATTATTGATTTCACAATAATTGACAATTTTGAGGACACCACTTCACACAAATGTATAGTAGGGATCTGGAAAGGTATGTTTAGGGCCACTTAACAATTGTTGGAAATTCTGCCCTAATCCCATGCCGAAATTTACTGAATTGTTTTTTTGTTTTGTTCTGGTTTTTGTTTGGAAACAGAGTCTCCCTGTAGCCCCAGCTGGCCTGGAACTATGTAGACCTGGCTGGCCTCTATCTTACAGAGTTCTGCCTGCCTCTGCCTCCCAAGTGCTGGGATTAAAGGTTTGTGTTACCCCACCAGGCCACAGAACAGTTTTTTATGACTCTCAAGTCAACAACACACAAACAACAAATTTTAAAATCAAGCATTCTAACACAATACAATCCAAAGATAGACTAATTTGACTCTTACATGATGGTAGGGAAATATTAAGAGACTTTGTTTTCCATAAATTGTTATGTTTCTATGAGAGCAGAAAATTCTGCATACATAGTCAAAGCACTACAATTTAGAACATGAAGAGGGATACAATTTGAGCTGAGGAGTGTCAGGAGACCCTTCAGCTCTGTGTGGTATGATGGTGTTCTAGTTTGTTTCTCCATTGCTATGAAAAAATACTTTGAACAATACCAACTTGGGTTTATTTGGCTTACATCTCCCCAGGTCACACTTCATCAGGTAGGAACTCAGGGCAGGAACCTCCAGCAGAGCCCATGGAGGAACTTTGCTTACTAGCTTGCTCCTCTGGACTGTGCTCAGCCTGCTTTCTTATACAACACAGGGCTGGGCCCTCTGACATCACGCAACAATCAAGAAAATACCCCACAGACATGGCCACAGGCCAGTCCAATGGAGGCAATTCCCCAACTGAGGCTCCCACTACCCAAGTGTGTCAAGTTGACAACTAAAGCTATCTAGCACAGATGACATGCATTGTGCAAAGTGCACACGTTGTGTGTTCAGAGCCCAGGCTACTATGGAGCTGATACAGGAGTGATACTGGAGAAACACCTCAGATTCATTACATAGATGATTTTGAATTAATTTTTGGTTATTGCTTGTCCAAAAGACTTTTGCTTTGTCAAATTTTTGTAACCCCCAAATTTATTTACATGATCCTGCACAGTTTAAGATGCTGAGCTTTAGGGCATGGGAAAGAATTAAACAGGACTGGGAACTAGAGTATGTCTGTTTTTCTGTTCAGGGAGAATTCTCTTGAATTAACAGCCCAAATACTTCAAGTACACTTTTGTTAGACACTTATTTTGGGGGATGGAAAGAGTATGTGTTTTGCAAAGACACTGACATCCTATCAATAGGTGAACATGGGTGTATGTACACAGACACTCACAAAATAGACACTACAAACCATGTATGAGCCACGTGTTGCATATGTGTACCACACACATTGGTAAGCATTATCTGTACCAAATCTCTTATTACTCCCAGGATCCCAACCTCATACCATCACCGTTAAAATAGAAATATGTGTCACAGTGTTAACCACTGGGGCCAAAGACTATATTCAAGTTTAGTTTTATACTTAGAACTGGAAACTGGTCTTTCAAACACAGCAACAAATAAATATTGAACAGTTCTCAGTAGACCTTTATTTAAAGAGAGATATGTTATTGTTTCAAAGAAGCTAATTAGTGCTTTGAATTACATTTAAAAGAACTATCCATGGAGTCCAAAGTAGGAATTCATTGTTAGAGTTAAAGGAACTTGGTATCACCTGCTAATACAGGGTACTTAAGTCTGTGGTGGATTCTGCCTAAAGACCTGTGCTGAGAGGCTTGCCCCAGGATTCTGAAGGGCCTAGTGACTTCACTAGGAGATAAGCAGACCATCGAGACCCTGATCCATCTTGTTTACTTGTTCCTATTACAGATGCCCACAATTTGTTAGGCACAGAACAACCTCCCACGACTAGCTTGTGAAGCCCACCAACAGTAAAAGAAGGACTGCTCAGTGTTCAGGCATCCATGTGCCCAGGGAAGGGCGAAAGTTGTCAGCACAGGGTTATCCTGGCATGACTCTGGGGCCGTAGTCTCACGGATGGCCTTATTATCCTTCCCCTAGTTGGCTTAAGGATCGAGTTTTACTATCTCTTGGAGATAAGTCTGAGATTATGTTCCGAATATCTGAATCCACATTTAAAAACAAAGTGCAACCACTTAGGCTGATTTCCACATCCCTCCACCAGTCATTCACAACTTGGTAACACACATCTTATTCAGGCTGTAGGAGGAAAGGAGGCAGAGCACCCTGCCTGGGGTGGGGGTAGGGGACTTCTGTGCCACAGTGTGTCAGGGACTTTTGATAGCAAAGCAGACCAGAGGTCACAGAAGCATGCTCTTTTTTGCTATTTAGTTTTCCAAAGTTGAGTCCCAGGTAGAACCTGCTTTCCTGGCCCTGCTGTGGGTGAAAGAGAAGGGGCTAAAGTCAGTGTCCTGGCAAAGGTAAGACCACTGTATGGATGTCAGACACCCCCCCCCCGGAGGTGAACAAGGATTGGTGCGGGTGCACCCCAAGAGGAGGGGTCTCTGTTGGACTCTGAAGGAGAAACAGGGGACAATCAGGCCAAGGGAGAAGGAAAACAAACTTTCTGTTTGTCGGTCCCCTGTCCCCCTCCCACTCCCCGTTTCCCCACCAGAGCCATGGAACAATCCAGTTTTCTGGCTGATACTTCTCACTTCTCAGCATTGCTTGCCCCTAACATTTGTACAAATGGGGAAGCATTAAATGCTACTCCTGGGTCTGTAATTAGAGACAATGATTTCGGTGACGGAGAGCTTGGTTTTCATAATCTTCTTTGTCTGCACTGAGCCAGCTCTTGGCTGCATCTGCCACCACTGGCCTTTGCTCTGTTTACTCTGAAGAATAAGGCACTGTTCGGTTTGCTTTTTCTCGTTTTCCGTCTGTAAACTCTTCTCTATTCCAGGAAGGAAAAATAAAAGAACAAGACTCTTTAAATATCACATCAGTGGTTACTTACCACACCTACAGCTTCAATATTGTATATGACAGACTCTTAGGAGAACGTGCAAGAATTTCCCAACTGCCAGCCTTGACCTGGCAGGTGGACTCCATTGAGCAAATTGCTTTTTATTCAGCTGTCAATCATTTGGTGTGCCTGGCTGCACTGCACCACAGTGTGTGTGTGTGTGCGCGCGTGTGTGTGTGTGTGTGTGTGTGTGTGTATGTGTGTGTGTGTGTGTGGTTTCAAAAGGTCATTCACCTGTCCCAGGGTTCAAAGAGATTGTTTTGTTTGCTGTAAGGGTCACTGTGGTGATGTGCTAATACACAGCTAAAGAAAAGTGACTTAGAAATACCAGAAGTGAGAGAAGACAGGTAAGAAAGCTTAAGCATCTAACTGCAAAATTCCAACGATGGGAGGGAGGAGGGAAGTGAGAAGGAAGGGAGGGAGGAGGGAGGGAGGAAGAAAGGGGGGAGAAAGGAAAGGAGGAAGAAAGAGGGAAAGGAGAGAGAAAGAAAGAAGAAAGAAAGAAAGAAAGAAAGAACTCCAATGAATGGTCCTATACTCATGTTCAGATGGGCAGCATTAATTGGACTTGATGAGTTAGCAAAGAAAGAAAGAAAGGAAGGAAAGAAAGGAAGGAAGGAAGAAGGAAAGAAAGAAAGAAAGAAAGGAAGGAAGGAAGGAAGGAAGGAAGGAAGGAAGGAAGGAAGGAAGGAAGGAAGGAAGGAAGGAAGAAAAAGAAAACATGAAATGAAAAATAGCATTCCTTAATTAAAAAGCAAGTAAAAGGGGCTGGGGCGTATAGCTCAGCAGTATGCATGCCTTGAATGTGAGAGGCACCAAGTTCCTCCTCAAACTCCATTTAACCCTCCCCCCGACCCAAGAAAATTCTACAGGAACCACGCTGCGGGAGTCTCACTGACTCGGAAATGAATCCGGAAGTGCTGCAAATACTTCATTCATTTGCTTCATTCACGTTCACCGGCAGCGCTGCAGCTGCCTGCTTGGGTCACTAATCCAGAAGCAAAGGCAAGCAGAGTCATATGGGTTTCATTTCCTACGTCAGTCATGACGATCCTAACTGAACCTCGGGATTTAGCTGGATGAATTTCCTGGAAGGACGGTTCGAGTTAACTGTCCACTTGACAAAATTTCAATTCACCTCGCTGATGGGCCTCTGAGCCAGCTTGCGGGGTTTACCTTGACTATTATGTTCATGGCTGTGGGGAGACCCATCTCAATTGTCGGCAGGGCTGTTTCCTGGGCTGGGGAGCCCACTGTTTCCCGATTGTGGATGAGAGGTGGCCAGCTCCTCCTGCCTTGACTTCCCTGCCCTGATGAATGCAACCTTGAACTTTGAGCAAAAACAAACCTTCTTCCCTTAAATTGTTTTTGTCAGAGTGTTTTATCACTGCAACAGGAAAGGCCTGAGCCATGGGCTTGGAGTGAGGGGGTTACCTCCCCTACCCCCACCCCAGTTCAATTCTGGTGACTAGAAAAAGAAGATAGCTACTCCACAGTCTGTTTTCAGCCTGAGGAAAAAAAAAAACAAAAAAACAAAAAACTGTGCTTGTATTGAGGCTCAGAGAACCTGCTTCCGAAAAAATTACAGGCTTACTATACATAATGACTGTGTTTGAGGAGCACGTGGCTTGACCTGTAATGGGTAGGACTGCCTGTGGATGAAAGAAGTTTCTGTCTGCTTCTGCCGTCTTAGAATATTTATACTTGCATGGGGATTTTGTAATTACACAAATTTATGGTTTAACGCTGATGTTTGGACTATGAATATGCTGAAGTTTACAGTTCGCATGTTTCCAACTACCTGTATGTTTGGAGCTACAGGATAGAAGCTCAATAGTTGGGGAGCCAGGAAGTACTCAAACCCTTCCAGCTATAAGTCATGGTGGAGACAAAGTCGCCAAAAGAGCCTCCCTCACCTGGTGTCCTCAGCAGGTGTGTGAGGGCAGGGTCCAGAGTCAGACTCCTTGATGTCTGTCATCCATGGCCATCCCCTAGCTAACAGTCCTTAGGCTCTCCCTGGACCCCGAGGCAGGAACAGTGACATTTCACCTCTATGTCTGTGCAGAGCAGATGTAGTGGGGACAGGGCAGCCTGCCAATCCTGCTTTTCCTGTATTGACCTATCCTGCCCGAATGAAAATGGATCCTGTTCAGACACTGGGACTCGGACCAAACAGAACCTCAGATAAAACCAGAGTAAACGCACTAATTTGACGAGCTCCAAATGAAGCCAAATTCAAAGCTTTTACCATTCAAACTACAAACAGAACCAATTTCAAAAACACCAAGAAAACTTATTCCCAACAAGGCACTACACCCATTAGTGTCTTTAATCATTTTCTAAGGGAAACAGTGACTTTTCTGTTGATGCTTTGGAAATTACCAAGTTCATTATTAAAACAATTGCCTGGACAAGCTGCCTGTCAGTTGAGCTTTATTTTATTTAACCTAAGGTCTCTCCATCAAATAGAGATATAATCAGGGTGATCAATCCAGGTATTATTGCGGCATGTATTCCTGCATCCTGGAAGCTCTATGTCTCTAAGAGACAAGTGCATTGATTTTTCCACAGTGGGATATTTTTTCAGCTTCCAGAAGAGCTGAAGCCTGCAAAACTGTGCAGACAACCGCATGGACTAGTCAGTCTGGCTGATAAGATAGTTGAGAAGAAAAATCACCTCATGGAACATCCTGAATACATGTCAGACTAGGTCATGAATGCTGTGTGATTGGACTAAGCCAAAATATTAATGGATGAATCTTCCAGAGCCCACCAAAGGCCTGTGCTTACACTTTGAAACTCTTCATAGGACAGGAAACTATGAACACGGTGAGCTAGAATGTGTGTTTGTTGGTCACTTGGTGACCTATCAGCTCTGTTTAAGTCTTTGTAATTGTAACTTGTTAGACCTGGCAATAACTGAGAAAATCACTGATTTGGCTTTCGTTCATTTTGTTAAATTTTTTTTGTGGGGCTGGAGAGATGGCTCAGCAGTTAACAGCACTGGCTGCTCTTGCAGAGGACCAGCGTTCAGTTCCCAGCACCCGCATGGCAGCTGACAACCATTTCTAACTCCAGTTCCAGGGAATCTAATATCCTCTCAGGCACTGCACGCACATGGTGCACTTACATACATGCAAACACCCTATACATAAGATAAAAACAAAAAGTTTTGAATTTTTGTGTGTGTTGTATACACATGTGTACTCATGTGGAGGCCAGACACTGAGGTTGGGTGTGTTCTTCAATCGCTCTCTGCCTTATTATTTTTTAAATTTAAAATCATGTTTATTTATTTATTGTGTGTGCACGCACTCATATTCAGAGGACCACCTATGGGAGTCAGTTCTTTCCTTCTACCATGTGGGTTCTAGTGAATGAACTCAGGTCATTACACTTGAGTGAAAGCACATTTACCCACTGAGCCATCCTGCCATCCCATTCACCTTATTTTGTGAGACAAGATCTCTCACTGAACCTGGAGCTCCCCAATTTTGTAAGACCAGCTGCACAGTGTGCTCCAGGGACCCCCACCTGTCCCAACCTGTCCAGCACTAACATAGGTACTTGCTACTGTGCCTGGTTCTTAAATGAGCATGGAGATCGCACGGCAGGCACTTCACCAACTGAGTCATCTTTGAGGCCCGGTATGATCTTTCTTCTTCTCCCATCTGCTGTTGTCCTGCATCTTGCCCTCAGTAGGCCAGCCGGGGTCTAAATGTGCTCAAGTGATTTTATAAATGATATAAAAAGTGAAGTCACATGTTTATCAGAAAAAAAAAAAAGGCAATTTGCTTTATAAAAGAGCATTTCCCTGGGAAGCAACAGTGTGGAGAGAGGCTATGGCTATAGTCTGGAACGTCAGGCTGTCAGATGAGTACAGACCTGAAGATCCCCCATGCCTCCTGTTGCAGGTAAATATTTTATTATGAGAGAATGTGCGGCCCAGCTTTATGTGATGCCCATGAACAGGTACCATCCACTTGGTGTCCTCTGTCCCCCCAACCCCCCAAGCTTCCCTCAGCCCCCACTCAGTTCCTGTGTTGAGCTCCCCCCAGGTAAGATCCACCCTGAAAAACAAAGAGAAAAGGGGGTCCAAGTTAGAAAAGGGGCTGGATAAGACAAGCCTGATCACTGAAGTAGCAGGCTTTGTCCTCCTCCCTTGGAGTCCCACCCTGCCCCATCAGATGTGGTAGATATTGTTCACACATAGAAACTTCATCCCAGACTTTGAAGAAGCCCTAGTTGATCCCAAACAGAAATGAAATTCTGCCCAAGAGTCTGACTTAATTGCTGAAGTCAGAGCATTGGTTCACTAGCACTTTGGACTGGTTCACTGGAATGAGGGCAAGATGCAGGACAACAGCAGATGGGCAGAAGGAGAAAGATCACACCTGGCCTCAAAAGCTGTGATATAAATGCATCAAGTGTAAATCACACACTAAATATATGCATACAAGGCAGGATGAGATACTGACCAGTTTCCCCTCAGACCATGGGGAGTTCCTTGGGGCTTGAAGCCTAGGATATTTAAAAATATTTATTTATTTATTATTTTTATTATATGTGTATGAGTGTTTTGCTTGCATGTATGTAAGTGCACCCATGTGGGTGCAATGCCTCAGGAGGCCAGAAGAGATCAGATCCCTTGGAACTGGAGTGTCAAACAGTTGTTAACCACCTTGCAGGTGCTAGTAATTGAATCTGGGTCCTCTGCAAGAGTTAAGCCATCTCTCCAGTCCATTATTTTTCAGTTTTTAGAGTTTCATTACACTGAATTACATAAGGCCACTTTCATGCAAGTGTATACTATCCTTTGAACATAACCCCTCACACCTTGGAAGCCTCCCCCTTCCGTGGGTCCTGTTTGTCCCTTGGACAGTTTCATATAATCCATGCATAAAAGATGCATAAAACCAGAGGAAGTATGTTTTGATCACATCATCCTTGGAGACTGGGGCAAGCGTAAAGCCTGAAGACACAATTCCAACAAGGAATAAACGGTAGTGAGAATCTCCAGAATGGGCCTTCAAAGGCGGCAAGGCGGCAGGAACGCTCATGCCCTGGGCCATGCATTTCCAAACACAAAGACTCAGGTATTTGATGGAGGTCAGTTTGATGGATGGTCCTTAAATATATGCTTCACTTTCCAAGCAGAGCCTCAGTGCTCATGAGAATGGATAGAGAGGGTTTGGCCTGCACACTGGAGAGCAAACTAGAGCTGCAGAGCTGGGTGGGACCTGACCTCCACATCAGCTAGTGTGATTTCTTTTAAGAGTCACTGGCACCTTGGTGATGGCAGGAGCCAACTCCAGCCAGCAGGATGAATGGGGAAGAAAACGAGCCAGAGACGGATAGCTTGCAGCTGCTTTCCAGGCCAGAATGGGTGGGAAAGGGGCTTCTGGGTAGAAAACAAAGCAGAGAATGTGAACAGAGGGACAGGCAAGAGCTTGGCAGAAACCACTGAAGACCTGTGAAGAGGGTCCCATATGTGTGCATTCTTGTATTCCAGGGAAGAAGCTTCTAGAGTTGTTTGTTTCTTCTACTGTTTTGTTCTGTTTGCTGTGCCAGGGAAAGAACCCAAGGCCTTGAACATGCTAGGCTAGCACTACACCAAAATCCCTTAAGATGTTTGGTTCTCCAAAGAATCTGTGACCCAGGACAATTTCTTGCCCCTGTTTTAGGACTTCTTGAATGGCTTGTGGCTGGTGAGCAGATAGACGTTGGTGTTTTGCTGGCAAATGAGAGGTAGGATGAACCTAACCTAATCCAAGTTTCCAGATCCTCCTAGACAAGGCTTCTAAGAGCAGCTGTCAGGCATGCTGCTCCAAGAAGCGACCAGGAAACTCTGGCAGAAAGCAGCAGGGTAGTTTTCAGAGTGCTCATCACAGGCCCTGAGTGGAGCTGCCCCAGCTAGGGAAAGTCTTGCCTACCCCGGGTCCTGTCCTGTCTGACCTTGGGGACTTCAGGGCCTGGGGCAGGTGCTGGTCCTGGGCACTGGGTGCATTTCATGCCTTCTAGGCTCAAGTTATCTCCGTACCTCAGCTCAGGAGGTAATCTGCATGCTTAGCCCAGACATGGGTAGAAGAATTTCTTGGGAGCCAAGGGGCTCCTGGGCACCAACGCCAAAGATGTTTGCTTGGCTTAGAGACTGGGCGGGGGCAAGCAAGGAAAAGAGAAACTGAACCTCTTCCTCTCCTGAACAGCCCGGGGCGGCAAATCCCAAACAAAAATAGAGGGCGCATTGCAAATGAAAGACAACAGCCTGCCAGTCAAGGGGTTGTTTTGAAGCACAGAGAAAGGAATGCCACTGTGGGGGGCAGATAAAAGGGCCTTTGAGCACCCCGGGAGCCGCTCTCACACAAAAGCACCTCTGTGGCTTCAGACAAGAGGGCCAGTAAGTTTCCAAGGTTTCCTAACCTGAATGTGCCCTTAGTGATGTGGTTTGGAAATTAACCTTGCTTTTCTTCCCACTGCTGTTTTACATATTAATTAAAGTGTTTTCTTCAGATCTGGAATGCCTGAAGGCTCGCTGGTTCTGCTCAGGCACCTGGCTCGCCGCAGCCTCCAAGCGCCTGTGCCTGGCTTAGTGCTCAGAATTCCCCATCATCTGCAGATACCTTTCCCTTATGTGCTGTTCTAGCACACAGGCTTGATTGTGACCTCTCCCCTAAGGGTGTACTGTACAGAGCGGAGCTTCAGGAAGAATCCCTGGAAGAAGCTGCTGAGGAAGAGTCCAGATACTATGTTCCAGTCCCCCTTTCCTCACTCCTGAGTCTAGCTCTTTCTTTTTCTCAAGCAGCGCTTGGGAAAGTTATGTAAATGGCTCTATTTTATGTGTATGAGTGTTTTACCTGCAGTGATGTCAATGCACCATGAGTGTGCAATGCCCACGGAGGCCGGAGAGGGCATCAGATTCCCCGGAACTGGAGTTGTAGATGGGTGTTAGCTGCCATGTGAGTGCTGGGAACCAAACCTGGGTCCTCTGGAAGAGCAGCCAATGCTCTTAACTTCTGAGCCAGAGCTCTAGCCCTGATTTTGTATATTTTTGAGGGAGTTGTGGTGGTTTCATACTTGAAAAGACCTGGCCAACAAATGTGTATAGTCTTTCCCATCACCAGACTCTGTCCCAGTCTGAAACTTGGCATATCATTTTTAGCAATGGAAGATTTGCCATGGTGTCAAAGGTATAAAAGATCTCCCATGGTTAGTCTTCCAGTGGAATAGACATAGCTAATGCATCTGTGACCCAAGAAAGTAGCTTGAGGTCTCAACTGCATCCTCAAGTGTTACATATTCTTTTGCATTTTGAGTTATAATTTGGACCAGACCTTGAACTCCTTGGATTATGTTAAGAAAACATTTGTTTAGGATTACAGGAACTATTTGTTCTCTATAAAAGTAAGTGCAAGCCAGGCAAGATGGCCTGTACCTGAAACAATAACACTTAGGAGGCTGAGGAAGGAGTGCTACCATGAGTGAAGGCCAGCCTGGGCTACATAGTAAATGCCAGTTTAGCCCAAGCTACACAGTGAAACCTTGTCTCATAAAAGACAAACAAACAAAAAACAAAGAATAAACAAGCAAAACCTAATTACTGGATTAGGAATGACCTAGAAGGCAGAACACTGGGTGAGGGTGTCTCCAGAGAGATTTAACTGAGGAGGGAAGATGCACTCTGAAGGTGGGCAGCACCATCCCATGGGCTTGTGTGCCTCTGCTCGCTGGGTCAGCTTTGCCATGTGTTTTAACTGAGAGTCACCGATATGAAGTGATTGCTATGACGTCTGGCCCCCGTTAGCACCGAGAAAGGTTATCTAGAGTTTATAATTTTATCTTATTATTATTGGGTCAGTGCTGGGGATTACCCTCATTGCTTGGCACATGCTAGGCACACTTTACCGGTGTTTTATTATATTCCCAGCCCTAGGAATCTTATTACATAGGGAGAAGACAATGGAGGGTCTCCTACCGAGGGGTGATGAGTTGTTGATTTGCTTCTAGAAAGTTGTTGTATCACTTGCTTTTTGTTGTAACAAAATATCTAATGAAGGCAACTTATGGGGTTTACTTGGCTCACAGTTTGAGGGCAGCTTGTTGTGGTGGAGGTGAACATGAGGCAGCTGGTCACATTGTGGCTGAAGTCAGTAAAGCAGAGAGAGATGAACACCAGTGCTCAGCTCACTTCTTCCAACTATGGCAACCAGGACCCCAGGCCATGGGATGGTGCCACCCACATTTAGTCTAGGTCTTCCCTCCTCAGTTAAGCCTCTCTGGAAATGCACTCACAGACATACCCAGAGGTCTCCTAGGTGATTGCAGGTCCTGGGAAGCTGACAGTGAAATTAGTCATCATAGTTGATGGTCACTGAAGCCAGGAGGAAGTGGCTATGAGACAGGAAGTAGATAGATATTGATTTCCTCTGTTCTGTATCTGGAGCAAGTCCTTTATCTTTCTGACTGTAGCTGACATTTTTTTCTCTATATCACTTTCCTTAACTCTTCAGAACAGAGAGAGTGGCTCTGTCCTTAGGTGTCTCCATGGGTCTTCGTTCTTTACATTAGGTCCCAATGATATGATCCCACTGTTGGCCTTCTGATGTGCACTGATTAGAAGTCCGTGGCTGAAGGCAATGGGGTCCCTGTCCTGTGTCAGGTTCAAGGCAGGGGCTCACTCACCAGCTCTGGGGGTGGAGCAGGCAGACAGTGCAGGGGGTAAGGAACTGGGAAGGAAGGAGGGAAGGAGGGCTCCTGCTTAGTGAATCCCCCTGACTGCAGGGATCCCCTGGGCAGAACCTGGGGAGAATCCAGGAAGCAGATTAGAAAGAAGAGTGAAATGCTTAGATAAGACTGAAGATTTAGCAGTGGGACCTAAACTGAGATTAAAGAATGCATTATGTCACCTGTAAGCTGTGAAGAACACCTTGACCATAGCACCAGCTGGCTATCCCCAGTGCACAGGCATGTCCTGGCCAATCTCTTGACTCCACTTACCCTCACATACCTGCTTCAGCATAAACCTGTAGAAAGACACACACACACACACACACACACACACACACACACACACACAAAGCCACAGGATAGATGGAAAGACAGAGGAAAGGTGAGGACCTGGGACTGATCACTGACTGGGGACCAGCTCAAGAGGCACCCCTGTCACATGGTGCTACCTACAGTGACCACGCTACCTCTACAACAGGGTCCAGTGGGTTGAACATCTGCTCAGAGCCTGGGACTCTGCAGGGAGACGCCTCACCTCCATAGGCTTCTGCACATATCTAGAATGACCAGCAGACTGGGGTTGACTCTGTGTGGCATCTCATCACCCAGCAGACTGGCCTGGGCTCCTTCTGTGGCACACAGGGGCCAGAAGAGCAAGAAGAAACTGTGACTTTGGGGGATGGAGCTGGCATTGGCTCCTGTCACTTTTCCATGTCATTGACCACAGCAAGTTTCAAGGCTGCTGGAGTTAGTGTGGAGGGAGGGAGGCTACAGCCTCACAGAGCTGCTCAAGAACAGCATGAGCAACACAGTGGATGGATCCATGGCAGGACCAGCAAAGGAGCAAGGGGTATTTTTGATGGGGCAGGAAGACCTCTGAATTTGGACTTTAGGGATTCCTGGCTTTCAGCCCCTGCTAAGAGCGCTCATGTGCTCCTGGCTGCTGATTGATTCTGTAATCTATCGCAGAGTGTGCCATTTATGTTTGGTAAAGGGCCTTCAGGATTCCTTACACATAGTTGAAGGCTTGTCACTTACGATAAAATCAATGAATTCTACAGAAGACTTTTGCCTAATGCAGGTGGGTGATCACTGAAAATATCTGTCAAATGAATCTAGTTCCATTATTTGGGAAACAATTAATGCAGAAGAGAGGTGAGCTTTGCCCACTGCCACAAAACGGAGTCTTCCTTCCATTCCTCTTAACTCGGTTTCTGGAAGTGATAAAAAGAAAAGAAATCTCAGCTACTCTGGAGGCTGAGATAGAAGGATCACAGGTTGAAGGCCTGCCTGGGCTCCAGAGTGAGTTCAAGACCAGCCTGGGCAACTTAGTGGAACTCTTTCTGGAACTCAAATGTAAAAAGAGGGCTGGGCATGTGTCTCAGCAATAGAGCACTTGCCTAGCATTCAGGAGAGTCTTCGCCAATCCCTAGCACTGCTGGAAAAGAAGAAAGCAGCTTTACCTTCCAAAAAAGATTGTTATCTAGGTTGTTCACAGAGACTAGAGGCAAATTGCTGGCTTCATCCTCAAGCCCATTTGATTGTAACTCCTACTCCCCTGAATTTTGAGGAAGACTTCTTGCTTTACATACAGACAGCTGAGGGACCTCATGCATGCCTGTGGATAACAGAACCCAACAAGCTAGTGATGCTAGCTTTCTGCCTGAGGTCACACTGGCCCTGGCTTATTCCCAAGGCCTCCCTCAGTCTTTGCATTGCCCATAACCCTGGGGTTAAGTGGCCCACTGTCCCTCATTGGTCACTAGTTTTGAGTTCCACGTAAGTGACTTTCTTTGGCTATCTCCATACACAAGATGGTGTTTTACAAATAAAAAGGAGAAGTTCTGGGGTTGGAGAGATGGCTCAGGGGTTAAGAGCACTGCCTGCTCTTGCAGAGGACCTGGGTTCAAATCCCAGCACCCACATGGCAGCTAACAACTATCTGTGACTCCAGTTCCAGGGGATCCGACACTTTCCTCTGACCTCCACAGGCATTGCACAACACGGTGCATTTATACATGTGCAGACAATACACTCACACATATAAAATAAAAATAATAAATAAAATATTTTTAATGAGGTTTTATTTCTAGAAAATAGCATAAAGGGGCTAAGGAGTTGGCTCATTTGGTCAACTGCTTGACATATGAGCAGGAGTTTGAATCTCCAGCAATGACATAAAAGCTGTGTGTACCTTTGCTGTCTGGGGAAGCAGTGAGAGGCAGATCCCTAGGGCTAGCTGAATTGGTGAGTTCCCAGTTCAGGAAGAGCTTGTCTCAGAAACGGAGGTGGAAAACAATTGAAGACTACACCATTATTGACCTCTGGCCTCATGTACATGTATGCACTTTATGCACAGAAATAGGTCCATGCACAACACACACACACACACACACACACACAGAGAACATCTTTCCAAGCATTCTCAGTTTACTTGCAAACATGTGCCACAGTGCAATCAGAGGCCTCTCTTGAATTCAAAGGGAACAGAATTAAAATTTTTCCCTTCTCCAAGATAGTTAGTTATAAAGGCACATAATAGAGGCTGGAACTCCAGAATGGAAGTGGTGGTGTGAGGCCCCTTTCGGGTGTGAATGTTTCTTAAACAGTCCAAGAAGATGCTAACCATCTGGCCCTGTATCCTGTCTGAGTCACCAGATAAACAGCCCCCAGTCAAATGGGCAGAGCTGTGAGCTTTCCTCAGGGACTTGCTGCCTTGAGCAGGTTGTCAGTCATGCCTGGGTGCCTCCAGGTAACTAGGAGAGAACTTTCTGTGGAACAAATGTGTGCTAGGTGAGAAGATGCAGGCACAGAGGGGTCACCATCCCCAGACCCACAGTTTTGCCTTCTATCTGAGGAGTGTCATGCAAGGAGGTAGATGTGCTGAAACTGCTTCTGTCTGCTTCCTGCTGGCTTCTGTTAGCCTGCCAGGGATGCCAGGAGGCAAGTTCACTTCCACAGCAAGGCCTGTATTCAGATACTGGAGGGAAAACTGGGGGGCTGCTGTCACTCAAACAGGATGGGAGACCACACACATGAATCACACTGAAGGTCAGGGCTAGTGTGCTACTCTGCCTGTGAAGTCTCATAAAGTGCGTGCACTTTAATAATTCACAGGAGGAAAGCAATTCAAAGAGGGGAAGCACGACTGGTCAGAGAGCCGAGGCCTGGCCTTGCGGTGTGGCTATGCTGGGAGGATGGAAGAGGCCAGAGCTGGCGCGGCCGCTTGTCCTGGTTGTGCCAGGCAGCGCAGCAGGAAGCAGGAGGTGAGGACAGAGAGCCAAGAGCTTAATGTCTTCAGAAAATGGACTGGGTGGGAGGAAGGAGTGCATTTGCTCTGTGAGCAGTAAACAAAACACTGGCTGCTGGCCAGGGAACTGCCGAGAATAAGGATTGGAGGACTCTGGGCAGATCCTCGAAAGACCAGAAAGCACCCATGTAGCTGCCCTCTGTGGAGGCTCCTCGGAAGGGTGAAACGGGACAGAGAGCTTTGGGTTTTGACCCAATGACCAGTGGTGCAGGAAGAAAAAACCAGGGATGTCACCCACGAGCCATGGAAAGCCCACAGCTGGATGCTCACCCACGGCACAGTTCTGTCCCCATGGCAATCAAAGCCAGAGCTTCTTAAAAAAATCATTTATTTTTATTTTATGTGTGTCAGTGTTTTGTTCACCTGTATGTAAATGCACCACATGCATGCAATGCCCAAGGAGGAGAAGGTGTCAGATTCCCTGGAACTGAGATACAGATGGTTGTGAGCCTCCATGTGGGTGCTGGGAACTGAACCCAGGTCCTCTGCAAGAACAGCAAGTGCTTTGAACCACTGAAGCATCTCTCCAGCCCCTGGCCACTGCCCCTTCAAAAGGCTTCTCCTCCTGTCTCAGGAACAAAAGAGTTGAGCGAGCTCATTCTTATATAAACAAGATGCCTCTGTGCTGGGACCACCAGCAAAGCCAGTGATTCTCCACACTTGCCAGGGAAGCTGCTCCCCAACACCCAACACCACAGTTCCCAGGCAGCTCTCAGCCTTGCAGAATTGGGGCAGACATGGCAGCAGGGGTTGGGGAGAAGCTGAATTTTAACCTTCTCTTTGGCTATTCTGATGGGAGACCGCTTCTTGCCTCAGGCCAGCAGTGTTTGGCATGTGACGCATGATATCAGGAAACTGTCATTGATTTTTCTTTTTCTTTTGGGCATTCTGAACCTTTCAGGGAACCTGACAGATGATAGAACTGATAATATATTACGTCAGTGGATTAAGAAAATGCTGCCTGGCAATTTGTGAGATATTTAAACATCTAAAGGGGGAAGGGAGATTGTGCCATCAGCATCACATTCTGTTAGTATGGGTCCAGCTCTTTAGCTCCCAAAAGTCAGCAGTGACATGTAGCACACAGGATACCCTACAGTGGAGACCTGCCTGACCTCACAGGGCGTACAGGGCTGCAAAACTGGAGAATAGCAGGTCAGCACTGGGACAACCAGCAAGCCAGTGCTCCCACACACTGTCCTTGGGCATGTGAAGATAGAGAGGAGCCATGGTCCTGCCTGATACAGTCTCTGCAGCAGCACTGGGTCACCAAGGTTACCAAGCCCTTTGTGAACATCAGAATAGAGGAAGCTGGTCCCCAGCACTTCGCTGCTGCCTGGCCCTCTACCTGCATATGATAGAAGGCAGGCACCACATGTACACTGTGCCTGGGGGTCGGGGAGCACACCGTCTACCAAAGGACTAACCCACCTGTGTCCTTCCCTTGGCCATGGAACAACAGACCTATCCTCAAAAGAAGAAACCCTCAAAGTAAATGGTTCCTATTTTGTTGCTTCAGGTTGACCTTCCACCTCCTGTACCCCTCTCTGAGTTAGGAAGTAGAGAGCTCTCATCACACAGAGTGCAAAACTATGATCAATTATATCTGTAATTGCTTCGTAGCCAAACATGAAAGCTCTGAATGGACATCAGGGAAGAGTAGAGCAGTAGAGGAGAAACTTGATCCTTGACCTCCTTCCTGCCTTTTCAGGCTATGAACATGTCCCTGCCTCAGGGCCTTGGCACTTCCTCACCCATTCAACAATGGTTCTCTTCCTCTCATGCGTACAGCAGGCCAACCAAGGGCACTTCGAGCTCTCTGTCGTCAATGCTTAAACCTTGTCTTCATCCCCTGACGTATTTGTCATCATTTGATGAAAGGAAAGCCCAGCATGCAGGGACTCAAGCTCTGTTACTCCCTCTTCAGGGTCATGGGGAGGAGGGAAATTCTCTTGGATGCACCCTGCCTCACCCTGCCTGTACTGGAAGCTGGCCACCATGGCTAGGAGCCGGGACACACTTTCCTTCCTCATGTCCTCAGTGGGAGAGGCTGAGACCTACAAATTCTTGCGAACTTGTTTAAGTCAATTGCTCCTTTGTCCTCAGGCAGCTGCATGGGGGTTCTAAGCTAGGAGCCTCCTACCAGAACCAAGGTGCCCATCTCACTGAAAAAAGTAGTACCTTACCATACAAGAGCATGTAGACTTTTTCTGTGTAGACCAGGCTGGCCTCAATCTCATAGAGATCTGCCTGCCTCCGCCTCCCGAGTTCTGGGACTAAAGGCCCACCATCACTATGCCTGGTTCAAGAGCATGTAGTTTTAAAGAAAGAAATCCACATGCCTCGCCTGTCCAGCAGTGCATGTGTTCAGACCATTATAATTTTACCTTTTCTGTTATATGGAATCAAAACTGATTCCCACACATGTGATTCCCACACATGTCAGAACTCAAGAGTGTTCACTTAGGATAACCCGGAGAATGGGCTTTATTTCCTTTGCCTCCACAAAGCCAACAGGTAAGATAAAGGTTTAGGAAATCATGCAAGTATGGCTGGGAATGAGACGCAGTTGGTAAAGCATTTGCCCGGCATACACAAAAAGCCCTGGGCTCTGACCTCAGCACAGCATAATGCTGGTGTGGTGGTGCACACCTATCATCCTAGTACTCTGGAGGTGGAGGCAGTAGGATAAGAAGTTCAAGGTCATCCTTAGTTACATAGTGAGTTTGAGGTCAACCTGGGCTACAGGAGAGTGCATAAGTGTTGCATTAGACTATGAGATAGGTACACTCATTCTCAAAAACCCATGGCTCACACTAGAAAAACAGTGGGGAAGAATTGTGAGTGGAGTGAGTGGTGTAAGTTCAGACGCTGCCTGGACCTGAAGCAAGTTGAACCTTCCTTTGTCCTGGTTTATTAATAGTCGGCTCAGAGGTTTTTGCATGTAAGGTGAGAGTATAGAGGAACATCTCTGCACAGCAGCTACAGGTCAGGGACAGGGCCTCAACATGGTCTTTCTCACCAAGAGTGCTTACACACAAACCTGGAAGATGGGCACCTTGGAATCCAGACGGTGGGTCAACAGCTCTGAGTTGAAGACCACTGGTGGTAATGAGGCTGTGCCTTAGCCTTGTCTCCTACCCCAACTGACACACTACTGGGCATGCTATTGAAGTTAAGCTTCTGGGATCTAGGGGCTGCATGCTGCTGTCACTGTGCCTGCCTAACCTGACTGATAGACGTGAATAATAAGTACAATTCCGTAGAGGAAGGAGGCTTCAACATTCCAGTGCAGTGCACAGTCGTAAAAGGATTTTTATGCCAAGCACAGAGTCATAAAGGGATTCGAATTTGGTGACATCAAAAAAAGTGCGGCTTTATCACCTCTAGGCCCTGGGGTAAGAGGCAGAGCTTGAGTCCAAAGAGGCAGAAAAGGACAGATTGTAAAGGGCATATTTGGACAAAGCAAGTTTCTAGGAAATGACCTGAACTTGGAATCAGTTTGTCCCAATCACTTCAATCAATAAATTAATAGTGTAAATTAGGGTTGGAGATGTGTCTCAGTGATAGAACTCTTGCCTAGCATGTGTAAGGCCCTGAGTTTGAACAATAGCACCACCAAATTTTAAAACAACCCTCAAACTGAATTAGTGAATGAAAAATAAAACCCAGAATGAAACAGTCTTTATTAAAGGCAGTGCAGTGAGACTCCCAACTGTCCTAGCTTCATTCTGTTGCTGTGATAAAACACTCTGACCAAAGCAACTTGGGAAAGGAAAGGATTTGTTTGGTCGACACTTCCAGATCATAGTGCATCACTGAGGGAAGTCAGGGCAGGAATTCAAGCAGGAACCACAGAGGAACACTGATCCTGCTTCGTTTGCAGACTCAAGCTTAGCTGGTTTGGAACTCTCTATGCAGACCGGCCTGGCCTGGATCGCACAGAGATCCACTTGCCTCTGCATCCCCAGTGCTGGGAGTAAAGGCGTGTGCCACCATGCCTGGTTTAGGTAGCTTTCTTATACAGAACACTTGCCCAGGGAATGGTGCCACTCACAGTGGGCTGGGTCCCCACAAGTCATAATCAAGACAATCCCCACAGACGTGCCTATAGGCCAATACGATCTGGGAAATTCTTCAATTGAGACTCCCTAATCAGGGGACTCTAGGATATGTCAACTTGATAGTTAAAGCTACCTAGGGGATCAACATTGCATAACATTTATAAATACATTATAAACAGTAAGAAGCAGGGTGGGCCTGACTGACACCTACACTGCTGATGTGGAGAAAATGTAGATAATCTAGAGAATGCACACCGATGTAAAAGGAGAAGATACAGACAGATGTCTGTGTCAAGACAAAGCTGACAGAAATAAGGCAAAGTGTTCCTAAAGCAGAGAATTCAAAACATTAAGAACAAAAATATTCATAGACATAAGAACATTCTCTGACATTAGGAGAGACCTGAAGCTATTCAGAGTTCAAAGTCTGCCACTTCTTAAAAAATTTATTTTTATTTTATGCCTGCATGTATATAGGTGTACTCCATATGTGCAATGCCTATGACGGTCAGAAGAGGGTGTTGGATTCCTTGGAACTGGAGTTACACACAGTTGTTAGCCACCCTGTGGGTACTGGGAACTGAATTTGGGTACTCTGGAAGAACAGCCAGTGGCCTTAACTCTGAGCCATGTCTCCAGGCCTAAAGTCTGCCGTGTTTGATACAAAATGGCCAACACTGAGAAGCATGCTGGGTGAGCTCAAGAGCAAAGGCGGAAAGTGGGGTGTGGTGACACATGCCTGTTATCCCAGCATGAGGGAGGCTGAGGCAGGAGAACCTTGAGTTCAAGCCTAGCCTGGACTACGTAGTAAGGTCCTGTCTCCAGGCAGAATTTTTCAAGCATCTCAACAGAAAGGATAAAACACTATTAGAAAATATTGGGTTATGGACTGTTTCAATAAGCATCATTCAGTGCATGAAAGCAACAGAGAAATGTCTAGGAAGTTATTGAGAAAAGAGCATGTGACCCAAGGAATCTGATGTTCTCTATAAAAGGAACAGTAACTACTCTCCAGTCTGAGAGAACTTGGGGAACATGGCCTATAAGCCATGAGAAGAATTTTGAAGTTTCGGTTTCTTTCTGAGAAGAATTTTGAAATTTCAGTTTTAAGAGCATTAAACAGATGGGCCAAAAGTAACCACACAGGGTTGGTTGCAGGAAATGGTACAATGTTACTGGAGGAAGAATACTTGAAAAAAAACAAGTCAAGGCTGGGCGTGGTGGTGCACGCCTTTAACCCCAGCACTCGGGAGGCAGAGGCAGGCGGATCTCTGTGAGTTCAAGGCTAGCCTGGTCTGCATAGTGAGTTCTAGAACAGCTGGGGGCTACAGGGAGACCCTGTCTCAACAAGACCAAAAAATAAATAAATAAATAAATAAATAAACCAAGTCAATCATAGTGAAGGAAAAAGTGACAAATTTTATCCCATCATTGCAAAAACAAAAGTATAATTAGCAAATGTAAGAGGCAAAGATGGGACTGGAGAGATGGCTCAATGGTTAAGAGCACTGGCTGCTCTTGCAGAGAAATGGGGTTCAGGTCCCAGCACCTACAGGGCAGGTTAACAGCTGTCCATAACTCCAGTTCCAGGGGATCTGATGCTACCTCCTGGGCTCTGTGGGCTTGCACACACTTGGTGTACTTACATAGATGCAGGAAAAACACTCATACATATAAAATAAAAATAAAGTTATTTTTAAAAAAGAAGCAGCAAAGGTAAAAGGAGAGAAGTTGCAAAGGTAGGGATGTCCTGGTTTCAAAGGAGGAAATGAAGGAATGCTGTGTAAAGATTCCATGTATATTCTGAACAATAACTTCCAATATTTCACATAACTTTCCTCGAGGGATATTTTAGGCAGCACTATCATGGGGAACACTTTGTTTCAAGTCCAATAATCCTTTTCATTTGCTTATAGGTCCCCTTGTGTATGTGGCTATGTAAGTCCATTTGCCATGGGATGCTTTTAGGGCAGACACAGATAGATCATGAGAGACAGTACTCTGAATACAATACGCTTAGCACAAAAGAGCCTGACAGAGACCTGAAGGTGTAATAGCATTGTCAGGGTTTGAACCACATGCCTTTCTACGATGCTGCAGCATACACTAACAGCTGTCCACTGAGATAGCCCTACCACTATTACCAGCACAGAGACCTCCCATTTTCTTCAGGGGATGCTGACTACCCACCAGGTCCCAGAGGCTCTCAATCAGCCAATAGGACCATACCTTTCCTTTCTTTAAAAATATTTTATTATTTTTAATTTTTGTGTGTATGAGTGTATTGCCTGCATGTATGTGAGTGTACCCGTGTTGTGAATGCCGCAGAGGTCAGAAGAGGGTTTCAGATTCCCCTGGAACTGGAGTTAAGGACGGTTCACAGCCGCCGTGTGGGTGCTGGGCTCAAACCTGGGTCCTCTGCAAGAGCTGTCAGTGCTCTTAACCGCTGAGCCATCTCTTCAGCCCCCTTGGCCCACACCTTTCCTAGTGATCTATGAAAAAACAACCAGGTGACTAGATGCTGGTCACAAGAAGGCCAAGGGTGCTTGCAGGTAGGATGGGCCTAGTATGGGTTGCATCACCTCTTAAAGGTACGAGGGAGTGCATCCTCATTGGGTATCATCAGAGGACATATTGTTTGGATATCATGCCACACAGGTTTACAGATACTAGGGATCAAGTCTGAGAAATAAAATCAAACTCCCCCAAGGACAGTTACAAAGAAAGGAAAAAGTGCCGGGTGTGGTGGCAGTCGCCTTTAATCCCAGCACTTGGGAGGCAGAGGCAGGAGGATCTCTGTGAGTTCAAGGCCAGCCTGGTCTACATAATGAGTTCCAGGACAGCTGGGGCCATAGGGAGACCCTGTCTCAAAAAGACCACAAAAAAAAACCAAACAAAGAACGGAAAAAGTCCAGGGTCCTGATGAGGCCACTAAAATGACCAACCAACTATCCCTAAGTTGTATTCAGGTTTTCAAATGTACCCCAAGGCCAGTAGCCCCTGGAAACTGTCAAGGATTCCAATTCTTCAGGCCAGTTGGAAAGTCCAGGGGCAGATGGAAAGTCCAGGGGCAGAAACCAGCAATCAGTTTTCATCAGCAGTGAAGGGTTTCTGACCATTAAGGTTTCTGAACTACTGAAAGCCTGTGACCTGAACATGTGTGGTCTCTGGATAGTCACAGGTTAAAATCATAGTCCCCACAGTGATGATGGTTGGAGGTGGGGCCTTTTGCATGTGTTTAGGTCACAGGATTCAGCTCTAATGAATAAAGTTTCTGCCTTGTTAAGAGACTCCAGAGAAAGGATGGAGGTAGGAGAAGGAAGGCAAGAAGCTTGGCTGGGAACCAGCAAGCAGCCTTGCCCAGACACCTAATCTGCCACCACATCTCTGGACTCCTCAGCCTCCAAAAGTGTGAGACACAGCTCTTGTTTAAGAACTCCTACAATTGAACTATTCAATTGGGATCTCTGTAACTTGTATCTAGATACATCCTACTTACTACAGCTACTTAACACGTCTCACATCCTTTCTAGAAAACTACCCATGAAGGCAGTTATCTGTCAATACTTCCTGAGAGTTCGGTGTGACGGGGGTGGGGACAGGAGCATGCTGTGTTCCCCATAAGAGTCTGATGCCACCCAGACAGTCTTGTAAGGCATTTGTTAAGGTTCTTGGGGTGTAAGCAATTTGGGTAAAAAATTAAGAACTTTTTGAGTTCCTGGATGAAAGGAAGGAGATCTGAAAGAGAGAAAAAGAAACAGTGGAATAAACTCAGAGTGTGGATGAGAGGCAGTAAGTCTCCAAGAAGGCTGGTCTTTTTCTCCATAGTGGACAGGCGAGAGCGGTAAGCACACCTGGTTCTGGGAAGTGAGTGCAGCCTGGAGCCCAGGAGATGCAGAGGGGCAGGCAGGAAATCACAGGCACAACTTAAGAGCTGGGAAGAGAAAGCACTGGGAAGGCAGAGAGATACCAGCCTCCAGTGGACCCTGGACGGACACTCAGCTGGCATCTAGATGACCAGCACAGACGGAGAGAACCAGAAACATGGCCCTTCACTCAGTCATAAGATTCAAAGTACAAGAGATGTACTCATGGTAGAGAGGGTAACATCCAAGGGTCCTTCCTTCCCTTTTATCCCTGGATGGGTGACATCCAAAAGACACTGTGACAAAGCAAAACCAGTTCATTCCAAGTACCGCACCAAGTCAACCTGGAGTTTATGTACCTGCTATTGAAAACCCTGTTGAGTGGTGATGTGAGGAGGCATGTATCAGATGTGCGGCAGGACAGGCTGTCAGCCTGTCACATAGGTTCAGTGACTGGACTCTTAGGTAGAGACAACCTTCCACATCAACTGCTGACCAACAAACAGCAAGACACAGTGTAACCGTCAGACCTCAAAGTGCAACTTAGGAGCAGAAAATATGAAACTGATCTGATTCTTATCAAGAATAGTTTTACCTCCTTGTTGGAAGTGACTATTCTGCACATAACCACTTTGATGTTAAACTGCAGTCCCACAGCAACATGTGGCTAGTTGTCAATTTGACAGAGTCTAGAATCGCCTGAGAGTTGGGACTCAGAGTCAGATCAAACACTTCATCAGTGTACTAGGCTCTTCATTCTTCTAGAAGCTTCTATAAACATGTGAACTAGGCCTACCTCCATACTTATACCCAACAGGTTCCTTGAGGACTGCATCTATCTTCTCCCAACTTGGAAAACCCTGGGTCATCTGCCCTTCAGTATTGAAATGGTGAGTGGAATCTGGGTATGCTAAGTCTGTGAAGCTTGCATCCTACCTGTGGGCCTAACAGGCTCCCTTGGAGCACTCCATCCAAGCAGAACAGGCAGGAACTGCATTAAGAGCCACAGAACCCATTGATACATCCCACCACCACTGTTGACTGACCTCATTGGATTCAAAGGGCATCATTTTAAAAACTTCCAAATAACTGTTAAATAGTTATGTGCAAAAGTCACTTCCAACAAGGAGGTGAAACTATTATTGATAAGAATCAATCAGCATCATTTCTGTGCTGCTCCTAAGTTGCACGTTGGGTCTGAGGGTTACACTACGTCTTGATGTGCCAGTGCACCCACTTCTGCAGGGGTATCAGGCAGAAGCACACAGGCCTAGAGAACAGACTCCAGACCTCCCTGCTAGGAATGATTCCTGCCCCAGTAGTTCCCGCATCTTCAGGTCACTTTGCCATTCTGTGCCATAGTCTGGTAATCTGTAAAGCAGAATGACAACGTGGATTTCCTGAGGTGTGAATGGTAAGAGGGAATCAGTCAAACACCCAGAACAGTGCGCAACCCATTGTAAGGAATGGGTAAATGTTCATTTTCCCCCCCTTAATAAATGTGATGGTTAGTTATCAACTTGACAGAGTCTAGAATCACTTGGGAGTTGGGCTCTGGACGTGCCTGTAGGGGATTACCTTGATTAGGCTAGTGGAGGTGGGAAGACTGTCATTGAGTGGTACCATTAGCCTGGCTGGGATCCTGGACTGTGTACATGGAGAAAAAGCTGAGCAGCAGTGGTCCCCTCTCTGTTTCCTGATTGTAGGTGTAGCTGCTTCAAGCTCCTGCTGCCTTGACTTCCCCACCACGATGGACCATACCCTTGAACGTGAACCAGAATAAACCCTTCTCCCTTAAGTTGCTTTTTTACCAGGGTATTTTATCACAGCAACAGGAAAGGAAACTGAGATGACACATTAACTTTTCATTGAGTTTTGTGATTTGAGGGACATTTTCTGTTTAGAATAGTAAGTTTTAAAAATCAAAAGGTATTGAAGACAATGTACTTGTTAACGCCAGCCCCCCAGGAGTAGACTGGTTTCATGTTAAATTCATAATTATACAGAAAATATCCTCAAAGCTTTATTCATTTCATAAATAATGTATTTTATTTTATTGCATATGGCTATTAAGGAGGGCATCCATGGTCAATACAGACTAAATACAGCATACTAGTCTACTCCAGTTTATTCTCATCTCCAGCGGCGCCACGTGACCCCTATATACAGCATGGACAGTGGAAGACAGCAGGGAGGGTAGGTCTCTTGTCATAACACAATAGCAAGAAATATATTTAACACCTTGATATCCAGAAACAATATGTACCCAAAAGAAAAACACTGTTTAATAACTGTTAAAGTTCATATAGCAAAAAATATTTTAAATTTACGGTTAATTCAGGCAAAATGTACAAAGACCCAATATACATTGTGAAGTTTTAGCAAACATAACATTTATACATTTTGGTTCCATTCTGTAAACTAAATTAAGAATGTAAATATTGCATATGCCTTCTTCTCTTGAAATGTACAGGATAAGGAGAACTTCATAGTCTCCACTTTTCACGCCACTTGTTTCCGCTGCAATGGGGACACGAGCCATCTGTGTCCTGTGGTGAGTGCTCCCAACATAGAGGGCGTGTCACATCTGCCTCGTGCACTGTGGTCAGCAGGTCTGCATCAGTTCTACTGTCCCTGCGGGAGTTATGCAGCAAACACAGCGCCGATTCCTAGTCCCAACACTTAAGTAAAAATTCAGATTTTCTACATCCCAATAAGGTATATCAAACATCAGAACAGACCTTCAGTCTAGATCGTATGGCCTACGCATACTGCTGTGATGTGTAACTTCAGAAAGAAAAACCTTGAAAATGCACAGGGGGATCAATTTACATTCAACGTTGTCTTCAATACAATCCTCTGTTCTACAAGTTCAGCATGGAAGCAGGAAGACAGTTGCATTGCCATTATATATATTTTTAAGACACAGAATTTTTTGGTCTTCCTCTAAAAGCCTCATTTTATTAATGCATTATTCTATAGTGATATATATCTATATATTTATATATATATGTGTATTTTTTCTCCCAAACAAAAACAAAACAACAATGGTAAAAAATAAACCAACAACTCACATTTCCAAGAATTAGTGTGGTCTCTACAGGACTATTAGGGAGACAGGCACTGGGGGGAGTGAGGGGAGGCAGGCCTCCAGCCACATGTGTGGGGAGCAGCAAAGTTCTGCCAGCAAGCTCAGCACTTCCGGGTCTAGACACCTGAAATAACTACCACAACACTGATCAGAACACTGAAAACAGAGAACCAGGGTAGTCTTGTTGATCTTGACAAGTGATGTGTACCGTTGAGAGATGGTTTTTCTTTTCCATCAATAGTACATCCCCCCCCCCTTCTCTCTTCTGCGCAGCCTTGTTGGCCAACACAGTAACATTATATCAAAGATAATACATTTAAAAAATGAAATCTACCAAACCCAACCAGTCTTGAGTTGCGAGCATGCCTACATGAGTTTTTGGTTAAAGAAATGCGAGCCAAGATTCAGAAACAGCTGAAGACACCCCAGCTTGTGGATAGGACAAAAGGCTTTTGCGATCTTAAGTACTTACATGAACATATACAGAGAAGAGTCAACAAGCCTGTCAAAGGTACAAAGAAAGATCCACCCCCTCCCATGCTCCCACCCACCCCCACTACCCAATATGGTTGATGATTTTCAAAAGGAGGTTGCTCAAGTCACATTTAAGAATTATTAGGATTAATCTGTTTTTGAAGTCCAATCCCAGATTTCACTCCCATGGAGAATTCAGTCCCACACTAGGTTCCTTGTGTAAGTAAACATCGCAGGTACCTGCACTGGAACCCACACCTACTTAAATATGGTCTGCATGTGACCCTAGGGTAGAGTTGCCAGAGGTCCCCCTGTACCCTGCCATGCAATCCGGCTTCTCATGAACTGAGGTAGGACTGTGGTAGTTTTGAGCATAAACCAGTAAATACCAGATTTGACCACTTTTGTGGGCCTTGAAGCATCTCCTTGCATGCCGAGGGATTAATCCACTTTGCCAAAATGAAAGTAAGAAAAAAATAAAGACAATGGCCACAATTTGAGAAGGCCAATAAAAATATTCAATCTCCTGGAGTGTAACCCCATCAATTCATTCAGTTAGCTAACAACAACAAGAAAATGCAACACAAACAGTGGGGTGATGACAGGTGCCCCACTTGGGAACAGGTGAGAGAGGCAGCCTTGCCTCTTGGTTCCTTGTGTGACACAATTCACAGAAGTCTGAAAATGTAGAACTGCTCTGGTCCGAAAGGAAGGGTGAGCAGTGTTGGGCTGGAAACACTCCAAGCATCTCCTTTGTAATGGATTCTGAGTTGAACTTGGTGGCATGGACCAGGTGGTGCTTCACTCTGAAAAAGAGAGCAGAGAACTCATGAGCCACCCGCTCCAGGGACCAAAGGGATGTACAGAGTGCCCCCAAGAGGCCCCTGGACTTGTGTCCAGGATCTGGGCCATTCCCCTGAAAAGAGGTGCTTCTCTGAGAAGCAAAGGCTTATCACTCTCCTTTCCAGAAAAACAAGACCTTCAGGCAAACAGGCTGGCTGCCCTGAAGGTGGGGCGGCTAGGCTCCAATCCCAACTGTGCATGCAGGTGAGAAAATCTCCCTCCACACTCTGTAAAGTACTCCAGCAGAGAGGTCACAAGGGACAGAGTGGACGAATTTTAACCTTCACACTGAGCATGTACTGGAGAGGATTGCTTCCTGCCTCATTGGTCTGCTGAGGACTGTACTGTGTGACCTTTAACCTTACTGACTCCTCAAATGTGTGCCACTCAAGAAAGGAATGCCCCAAGTCCACTCTTCTGCCCCCACTTAACCCTGCCAGTTACCTTCCTCTTCTTAACCATGTTAAAGCCCCTGTACCCTATGTGCTGTCATACCGATCTCAGCATCTTACCATCACGTACTCATCTTCCCAAGTACCAAAGTAACTGACTTGGCTGCTGAGCTTAGGGGTGGGAGGAAGGCCAGGTGACCATTTGCTCCTCCCTTCAGGAAAGAGCAGCACACCCCTGCAACCAGGGCTCCATCCCCAAGGTTTAAAGTAAACGCATACATCAGACACTTCCTCTTTCATCACTGGACAGCTCAACTTTGAAGAAGGACATGTCACGTCATGGTGCTTTTTGGGGGGGTTAAGTTTCTTGGCGTTTCATACAAACTGACACACTGTGACTTACATACTCCCCATGATGATGGCTAAGAGAGAGGGCACTCTATCTTAACCAGGTAAATCTTCCTTTGCAGATCTAAGATCCTCTATGCAATGTTGGACACACCTTTCAAACTGCATAAATTCTGATCTTCAACTCTTGAACCTCATACTTAGTTTTATTTTCCGTGTGTGTGTGTGTGTGTGTGTGTGTGTGTGTGTGTATGTGTGTGTGTAATTCTTTTCTTCTCCTTGAGTTGAGAGGACTGACCCCAGCAGAGAGAAACTTACAATGCGCCCTGAAGCTGAGGGGCCCCTGAAAAGGGTGCAGCCTCCGTCTAGCACAGTGCAAATCTGTGCAGACAGAGCCTGTGGGGTGCCAGGGAAACGCTGCAGTTCTGCTGCACTTGGAGGCTATTTCTTTCTTTTAAAAATGTTACATCCTTTAAAAAATTAACAGATAAACAACATTGTGCAAATGGAATTGGACAAACAGCCATATTCAGCACTTCCTCTTAAGGAAATGTCTTGTCCTCCAGCTATTTTATTGATCACAATGATTTTTCAATCCCAAGAGACTGCAGTGGCCTAACTAACCGCTGGCAGCCCTTAAAAAGCAGGGCCTGGTTTTATGCTAAAAATGGTAAGGGTTTTGTCACACAGGTGAGTCCTACCCTACCCAGAGCAGGTGAGCAGCATTTGTGAATCCATCTACAAAAAGATCTCCAATCAAAGTTTATTTTCACACAACAATTAGGAGAGTCCTAGCTAAACTGTCTGTTAACTCTGAGCCCATTATCTTGAAGACAGCTGAGTGAATCCTCCAATTTCTCCAATGTAAACACACAGTCATGTAAAATAGGGAATGCTGGAAAAAGGCTTTCCTTTTCATGGGTATGTACAGTCACTGTGGTTTTCACTGTTCCTCAGTCGTTTGGCTGAAAAACCCAACTCTAAGGATCAGGTTTTCCTGAACATCAACCAAGTCAAACTCAAAATTACATATATATTTTTGAAACAGGGAGGGTCTCACAAGGATTTTATTTTTGAAACAGGGTCTCACTAGGTAACCTGGCTGGCCTTGAACTCACCAAGATCCTTCTGCCTCTGCCTCCTGAATGCTGAGATTAAAGGCACTACCATACCTGTCCCTAACCATTGTTATTTTTAAAAGTACTACAGAGTTATCAAAACCTCAATTTTTGAGTATCGGCATGAGCTGACAGGAGGGAGGACATCATCAGCCGTGCGACGAACCTTATATTTTCCAAAAGGTTCCTTCTGAATTCTGCTTTCAGGCGGGGTCTTCTCCAAGACTGGGGAAAAAGGCCAACCAAAAGTAGTATTCTTATGGGAAGATGAATGGGCCACAATGCAGTTGACTGATGCTGGAAGGTTGGGACATGGACAGGAGACCCAGGTCAGAAAACCAGCTTTGAGACACACGGGCACGGGATGGGAGCTTTCCCACAGCTTCTCATGCATGCACACTGTAGCAATACAATGTGGGCAGAGCTTGTCTGCTGTGAGGTCAAACACACCCACAGTCTATGGATGCCTGTAGCAAGAACAGGGGTGGGGATGGGAGCTGTGACCTCAGGCCTCCTCAGGAAGTGCAGGATTCTAGTTCTCACTCCTCAGCTGTCTATACTAGCAGAGTGTTGGATACTGAGGGTCCCTGGAGAGATGCTCCTAAAGTGGCTGCACTAGGAGGACTCTCCAAATGTAAACAGAATGAACCATCAGAAACAATGCAGAGGTGATTAGTCTGTGGCTGCTCTGCTCTGCACATGCCTTGAGAAGGGAGCCCTCGGTGAAACACAACCGAACCCAGGAAGGATCCTGCACCATGCACAGGACAGGTACACAAATCCCACTTCTGCTCCTGGTGGTAGTGTGTATTAAGACAGGAAACGCACTGTAGTCACAAGATTTGAATGTTCCTTCCAATTCTATACCCAACTTCAGTACAGCGAAGACAAACCCCTCAAAGAACCACACGTATGAAGTACCGAGTTAAAACCAAACCAGGAGCAACAACAGAAAGTTCTTTCTCCCATCAGTCAGCAGTCCAGCTATTCTCCGCCTTCCTTCAGCTGTCACTGGTGATGACTGACAGCCCTATGTGGGATGCAGTCCCAAGGGCGAGGAAGCTTAACTCCCTACGGATCAGCTTTCAGGTCACCTTTTCCCTTACACTTGAAAGAGCAGATAGCTGATGGCTACTGGGAAAAGGAGTCACTTTTCTTCAAGGATGCAGGCCCAAGAGGCTCCTCATGTTCCAGTAGATGGTCCCACACCCATGCCTATACTAAAAGGACCCAGTGGGGAGAGAGAGCGAGAGCAAGAGTGAGAGCGAGAGAGAGAGAGAGAGAGAGAGAGAGAGAGAGAGAACATGAAGTAAAAGTGGGGGGATAGGAGGGAATGGGGAGTGGATAGGATCCAAACACGGTGTATCTATGCATGAATATTCAAGTATTTTTTGTTTTAAAATAGGCCGAATGCAAATGAGTCCCAGTACTCCTACCTCCAAAGAGCCTTAGACCCCTGGGAAAGAGGGAGGAGGGAGAGGAGGAAGAAGGGAGAGACAGAGAAGAAAGGGAGGGGGGGAGGAGGGGAGGGGAGGAAGGGAAGAAGGAAGAACGCAGAAGACACACTGCTGATAGACTGCTGTGGGAATACTTGGGACAGGCATCAACAGTAAACTGCCACAGCACCACCCAGCCCAGAGCCTGAGAGCAAGAAAGAAGGTAGACTTATCCCAGGATGATCTGGGCATCTGAGTTAGGCAAACTTGATACCACCTTTTCACTGGGGTTTCTCATGAGGCTCTGGGTTTGTGTACGTTTGACATTAAGGACCATTTCAGTGTTCAGGATTCAACACATACTACTGGGTCACTGCAGCTCTGCCCTGAAGGTTCTGGCTCTCTCCAGAGAAATTGTCATGGCTGTATCCCATGCAGATCCGCAAGGAGGCTCCCCACAGAAGCTCCATGCAGTGAAGAACAAGTACAGATGCCTTAACATACCCAGGACTCCCTGAATTACAAATGCTATTTACATACATACTGATTTTCATGATGAAAGAAAATCACATAGGGGCTGGAGAGATGGTTCGGCAGTTAAGAACACTGGTTGTTCTTGCAGAAGACCCGGGTTCAAATCCCAGCACCCATATGGCAGCTAACAACTGTCCATAACTCCAGTCCCAGGGGACAGCCTCTTCTGACTTCCAGAAGCATGGGTGCACTTACCTACATGCAGGCAATACACACATACACATTAAAATAAAAATAATAAATAAAAATTTTTCAAAAATTAAAAAAACCATATACTTCTTAGTGTTATATTTTGTATTTTTAGGAACAAGTCAAATTAAGGAAGAATGAGCTCTGAGGTGAGACCTAATATCTTTCAAGTCTATTTCAATGCCCAGTTGAGGCTTTTTATTTAAACCAAGAACTAGGAGAGAAAACAGACTTTTCAGTTGGAGGAAAAACTCCTAGAAAAGTACACCTGATAACTTAGTATCTCCTTACTTTTAAAAGTAAAACACCGTAAGAATATTAAAAAAAAAAAAAAGTAATGCTGGGTGTGATAAAGAAGCCAGAGATTCTAAGAAAAACGGTTACTTTAAACTTTCTTCTAAATTTGAAAAAAAAAAAATCACTTAAAAAGAAAACTTGGATGATTAAGCTCCCCGTGACAACTTGCTTAAGAGTCCGACTTTCTTTTACATGAGCTCACACTTCCACTGACAATTAAAACCATTTCGTTTGAATGCTTGTTATTAAAGAAATTCCCTAACATCGAGTTGTAACTTGCTAATGACACAATCCGAGACGAGATGAGACAATCTAGTTTTCTCACAAGGCTGGAGTGAATAAAAGGCACTTGCCCTTTAACTCCTGTTTAATCCTTCAAGGAAGACAGTCTCTTAATGGCCCAGCCACTGGGTGGCTCAGAGGCCTCCCAACCTGTGAAGCACCTCACTTCAAACTTCCTCTACACACCCAAAAATTCGCCCACAGGAACTTGCCAGAGCAGTCCACATTCCAATGGTTGTTTTCTTCTGGGTTTGCTTTTTAACATGGGCATCATATGAGCGATTCTTTTATAACAAGAATCCCCCAACTCATCTTCAGGCACAGATCTAAAGACACATGAGTAATAGTGTATTTGCACTCCAGCCCGACCCCCCCCCGGGGGCCACGGTCTCCTGGATCCTGGAGGAGGGAACCCCTTCTCTCATGCTAACCCTAGGTTAAAACCAGAGGAGGAAGCAAGAATGACCAGAGCTTTCCACACTGCCAGAGAAAAGTCAAAGGCTCCCTGTGGCCACCGTGGGAAATGTGCAGGGTGCAGTGTGAGTCAGGGCATCTGAAGAACCCACAGTTTACATTTCTACTTTGCATCATTGCTCTGCTTTGTTTTATTTTGCCAAAGTTGTTGCTGTTTGTATTTGAGGGTTATACATCATGCTAGGGGATAGTTTACACAGTAGAAAAGTTAGCTTGTCACGTGGATTTATCAGTTACAGTTCATCACCTCCCGTACTGGCATTTGGGTGGCAAGGGCAGTTAAAAACTTACTTGTTTTTCCCTAATACAACTGTAATACCTATTAGATTCCCAGAGCTGTGTGTTCTATGAACCAGTTACTTTGTGTCTGTTCTCTCCCTCTTCTGCGCTACCCGCCCCTGTGATAACCAATTTTATTGAGCTCTCTGTACATTTGACCTTGGTTTTGGGAATTTGTTTTTAGATTCTATGTATGAGATTATGCAATATTTTTCTTTCATTGGCTCTTTATAGCACTCCCTTCAAAGGACATTAAATACCATTCTAGTATCTGATCCTATTTAATAAGCAGCAGTAGGTGATATACGCATGCTTTGGGAACCCGGCTCTCTTGCAAGACTGGGTCTGACCACACACACCCTCCCTTCTGATCATCATGTCCCCTTGACACCCGGGACAATGCTCCTTAGCCCCTTGGTCAAGTTCAGTTGAGTTAAAGAAATTAAAATCTCTTATAGTTTATGCTGTTGCTAAGCAGAAAAGTTAACACAATTTTCTAAGAAAAACAAAACCTGAGGGCTGTATGAGGCCCAGAAAGAAGAATGAATTCCCTCTCTATTTCATGATAATGATGGTGCCAGGCAGAGGTCAGTGACACATAGCCAGCCTGGCAAGCAGCCTGTCTCTGCAAATAAAGTTTTATTGGAACCCAGCCACATTCATTCACTCATGTACACAGGACCGTTTCTACTGTTCCACCTCAAGCACAGTTGGGTAGCTATGGCAACCAAGCCTGAACCTTCAGTGTCTGACCCTTCACAAAGGAAGTCCACAAACTCTTTCAAAGCAATAGATGAATCTAGCAATGTTTAGCAAGGAAACCCACAAGAAGACACAGAGAAGTTTGTCAAAACAGCACCATGCATTTTCCACCTGAGACTCCTGATAACCCCCTGGAAATTACCTGTAAGCTTACATATTTCACAAATGCAATACGGACTGTCTGCTAAAAGCTATGCTATCCTTTTACAGATACTGTGAATCATAAGATTGTGCGTGAAGCCAACACCCTTTAGAACAATTCTCCCTGACTTTTAAAAAACATTTATTTATTTATTTGTTTGTTTATTTATTTATTTATTTACAGGGTTTCACTGTGTAGCACTGGCTTGGAATTTGCTATGTAGACCAGGCTGGCCTCAAATTTACAGAGATCTACCTGCTTTTGTCTCCCAAGTAAGTGCTGGAGTTACAGATGTGTGCCACCACACCCAGCCCCATATACACTTTTTATTTATTTATTTAATTTTTTGTCTTTTTGAGGAGGGTCTCCCTGTAGCCCCAGCTGTCCTGGAACTCACTATGTAGACCAGTCTGGCCTTGAACTCACAGAGATCTGCCTGTCTCTGCTTCCCAAGTGCTGGGACTAAAGACATGTGCCACCATGCCCAGCTATTTATTATTTTTTAATTTATGTGTATGAGTGTATTGCCTGCATGTATGCCAGGCACCCATATTGTGTTGATATGCAATGCCCACGGAGGTCAGAAGCTGGTGTTACATTCCCCTGAAACTGAAGTTACAGATGGTTGTTAGCCACCATGTGGGTGCTGGGAACCAAACCCGGGTCTGCTCCAAGAGTAGCCAGTGCTCTTAACCGCTAAGCCATCTCTCCAGCCCCCTCCCTGGCTTTTTAATGCACAGCACATAAGTACAAATACATCTATTAGTGTGTGCTACGCTGGTATTTGACTTCACAATGAAAAATTTACATGTCACATCTGCAGTTCATAATCAGTCCATATATCTTTTTCTTGGATCATTTGAACATGGAACTGTAAGGACTACTCTTCCACTCTGAAGAGAATATTTGGGACAAGAATTTGCATTAAAATTGCAAGTGTGCTTGCCTTCGCCTTTTACCCCAGCACTTGGGAGGCTGAGGCAGATGGATCTCTGAGTTCAAGGCCAGTGTGGTCGCACAGTGAGTTCTAGGCCAGTCAGAGGTCGTCTCAGAAAACCAACCAACCAATCAATCAAACAAACAAAAATTTACAAATTTTCTATATGAAGTTTTATTCTTTTGTCAGCACATTTTGTATGTATGACTTATACTGACATAAAAAAATGCATTTTATGTACATTAAAAAATGCCTACATCTGAAGTAATAAAGCCTTCTATTTTTCCTGTCAAATTAAGGAGTCATGCAGTAAGTATTCAGAAGAGATCCCTGGCTCTTTCCTTTTAACTGCTAACTGACTTGGAAGGTATGCTCCCTTCCAGGCTATACCAATATCCACGGACTCTGGCAGTTTCTTTCAGAAAGCGATACAGGTCAGGCCCCCGTGTGTGTGAGTACCCTACCCCTGACTGTAAGGTTAACCTGGAAAGCCAATGTTGAAGGCCCAAGCCTAGCTTGGGAGCTGTGATGGTTAATACTGATCATCAATTTGACAGAATCTAGAATCACGTACGAGACAAACTTCTTGGCTTGTCTGTGAGAAAATGTCTACATTGGGTTAACTGGACTGGGAAGATCCACACTAACTGTGGAGGACACCATCCCATGAGCTAGCCATCTTGGACAGAATAAAAATGAGTAAATGAACTGAGCAGCGGAATTCAGCTCTCTGCTTCCTGGCTACTGATGCCATGTGACCAAGTGCCTCAAGTTCTTACAGCCACACCTTCCCCACCATGATGGACTATACTCTCCAGCTCTGAGTCAAAGAAACCCTACCTTTGGTGGCTTTGTCAGGTGTTTTATCAGAACAAGGAGAAAAGTAAACACTCAGAGAGCTGAGTGTGGGCTTTCTGCCCCAGCTTGCATCCTTGTGAGCCACCACAGACACAGACTGCAGTTCCCTGGGGGCACAGGAGCTACTGAGGGCAGGGCATCCCTGCACCCTGAAACCATCCAGATTCCCATAGCTCAATGAACTACAAAGATGGAAGTCATCAGCCAGAGTCAGACCTGAGGCTGAACCCAGGACTATGGCTACCATCAGTCAGACAATGCCTCAGCTAGGTCAATCATGCCCACTTCTGAAGATGGAGAGATTCTCTCCAGAGGTGTCACAGTGAAACTACCAAAGGAGATTCTATATAGAAACTTTAATGACTACAAACAAAACATACCTGGATACTTATTTCTCACATCAAGAAGCGCACGCTTCTGGCATGATTCATGCTCTGCGGTTGGATTCCTTCCCTTCTCTGCGTACCTTTAGCCACGCAGGCATGCAGCCACATGCTGTGTGAAACTACAAAGACTTCTGTGGACCCTGTGGCTCTGGGCTCCTTCTGGTTGTTTGGGGAGCCACAGTAGCCAGGCCCAAGGCACCTGCTGTTACAGCTCTATCGTCACCATGCTGCGTATCTAGGAACAGCTCACAGTCTCCAGCAGCAAATGGACCACCAGCAGACACAGGAACCAAAGGCAGGCAGGTCCCAGCACAAAGGGAGTCCACTCAGTTGAGCTGGATGAAAGTGGTAGGGAAGGAGGAGACTCCAGGCCACAGAAAGCTAAGAGTATCCACATGCTCAGAGCGCCTCTACTCCCTGCCCTCATCATTTCAGGGCAGGACGAAGCCACAGTCAAGTGTCTGCCACAAGGATGGTAAGGTACCCAGCCATCACAGCACACACCCAGATGGGGCTTCGGCTAGTCAAAGTTGGGCATGGGGCAGTCTTTTCTGTCTTCTCTCTGGTTTATAGAAAGGGGAAGGCAGATGTCGGTTCAATGCCTCTGCGAAAAAGCAGCACTGTCTGTCAGGACTTTCAGTAATAAGAAATGAAGGGTGGGCTGGAGAGATGGCTCAGTGCTTAAGAGCACTAACTGCTCTTGCAGAGGACCCAGGTTTGATTCCCAGCACCCAAATGGCAGCTAATACCTGCCTGTAACTCCAGTTTCAGGGAATCCAATGCTCTCTTCTGACCTCTGCTCTTATTGCGCTACATGGGTGCACTTACACGCATGCAGGCAATGGACTTATTCACATAAAATAAAAATAAAATTTAAAAAATTTAAAGGAAATAAATAAAGGGCCCTGCCTTATAAAACTCATGCACTAAGAAAATGCAAAGAAGGAAGCTAAGAGTCAGGTCTTCCTGTAGGAGTGGAGACAAGAGACATGGTGCTGGTGGCTGCCTTTTCCCACCTCCCTCCAGCCCTAGCCTATAGACGCTCCAATCCACACTGCCCAGTCAACTACACATGATCCACAGACACTCAAGTGGGGCACGTCAGCCAAAGACCAGCAAGTTTATAGGGTGACCCAAGTCCCCACATCCACACAGACCACACTTCCAAGAAGAAAAGATGACTTCAACCCAGGCAGAGCCTCCACCAACAAGGATGCTCATCCCATGTACATTCTGAGATGCTCAAATGCTGGGACAGCCACCTATACTAGGGCACCAAGGCCCAGGATGCCTGGGCTAGACTCAGGGCCAAGGCTCCAGTGGGCAGGGATGAATAGCTGGGCTGGGGATGGGAGACAGAGCCAACCCCCCTGGATGAACAGTGGGTTCCAGATACAGAACAAGGACATGCCACCTGTGCCTGTCACTCAGGCCCAGGGACAGAGGCTAGAGACCTGTAGGTCAGTCAGCAAACCAGCTCCCATCCAGGCAGTCAAGCTGGGAGCCCACATCTCAGCCCAGGCCTCTGCACCAGCTGGAGGAAGGCAGCTCAAGGTAAGGGAAGCTACCAACACACAGGCCCAGCTACCCAGGACAGAGTTTTGTAGAGAAATGACCCCCACATCACAGTCAAAGAACACTAAACTGCGACAGGTGATTTACATAGCCTAGTGTACTTCTAGCTCTTCAAAGTTGTGAGGCCTTGTGGGTCTAAGAAAAGATAGAGAGGGAGGTGCCTCCTTTGCTAACTGGGTAGTGACTGGATGACTGGAGATGAGATGGAGACAGATAACATGAAATACAGTAAGAATGTTTCTTGCAGGGGAGTACACCTAAGTATACCAGTTGAGGAGACCACGTGACCATGAAGAATGTTCCATGTGTAGACATTTGTGAAACTTGGTCTACATGACTCATAACAAGGACTTTTTCCTTGATTTCCTTTGGACAGTCACAGGCTATGTTATGACTTCCAGAAGGATGAGTCTCTCCCTGTGTCAAGATGGACAGTTATAGAGGCAATTCCTCTATAACTTATTAACTTAGAAAAGCAAGGCTTTACTGAGCCCAAATTTAAAGGAAGCCCTAAACACCAGCAAACTTTTAAAAACTATGCAAGCTGTTGGCCTTAGACATCTGTCATACGTTTTCTGCACCAAGAGGCAGGGAGAACTCCAAGCTCCTGTGCAGATGTGCACTGGTCACCCTCAGCTTCTGCATACTGAGCACCACGCTGACCAAAAAGCACTTCCCCAGGGAGTCAGATCTCCATAAAGAACACCAAACCATCTGTAAGGTGATGCTTGAAGTTATTTGAATTTACATTATCAACCGAGGGTTACTGCTGACCTCTTTGGTAGGCCTGAGCAGAGCAGAGCAGTTGCCAGGCAGAGGGAAGATGGCTGTCTGCCGGGGCTGTGAAAGAAGGAGGACTATTTACTTACATAGGGTCTCAAGAGTTCAGTAGTTGAGGATAACCTTGAACTTCTGATCCTCCAGTTTATACTTCCCAACTGTTAGGATTACAAGTGTGTGCCACCATGTCCAATTTAATAGTGTTTGGGATAGAACCCAGGGCCTCCCACATGCTAAGCTCAGGCAAAGATGGGTCTACCAGAAAGACTGTCCCAAGCTGCTGGAGACCACCCACAAGGCCAGACTTACTCTCTGTGAGTATAAGCATGCTGTTAACACACCTGCAGAGAGTGTAAAGACTTACTTTTGCATGTTCCATACATGCTAAAGGCCTGTGTGAACACAGCCTCTGCAATAAAGCAAGCACTCAATAACTGAACCCTTACTTGACCTTCTTTGAGCTGGCTTCCCCAACCTCAAGAGACACTACATGGCTTAGAGGTCTTTCCAAATAGTTCCTTCTACTTCTCATAAGGAAATTGAGGAGTAAATATATGTCTCACTTGGTACCAGATGCGACCCAGAATGACCGGAACATGATGGAAACAGATGACTACCTTATTAGAAATCAATGTCTGCAGAGAACTCACTAGGCTCAACACAGCCAAGTATCAAGCATGGATCAGTGTGGCCTGAAGAAAAGAGCCACGGGAGGGGGGATGTGGCCACACTGGCTCTGCAGAGACGTCCCTGCATTCCCCCATTGCATGCACCTCTGCAAGCTCAGGGACTCACCATAAACAAACCGGCACAAGATACAAACGATGTTTCACCTCCCATGAACAGTCAAAGCTCATGACTTGTAAGTGTACTGGTAACCTGGGCAAGCTCCATAAGTAGAGGTCACAGGCCGTGGGCCACAGTGCTCTAGACACTGAGTGACACACGCACACCAGGAAAACATGAATAGTTTGCTGTACTTGTTAACTGTCACTGATGATAAACCAAACAGCAGCCAAAAGGCAGACTGTATCAAGGTGAGCTGGCTCCACAACATCCTTAATGCCTGAATTGGACCCTTATACCAAAATGGTACTACATCTGGAAGCTGCTGACTTTTAAAAGTAAATTCCCAGCCGGGCATGGTGGTGCACGCCTTTAATCCCAGCACTCGGGAGGCAGAGGCGGGCAGATCTTTGTGAGCTCAAAGCCAGCCTGGTCTACATAGTAAGTCCCAGGACTTGGGAGGCTGAAGCAGGAAAGTGATGTCAGTCCAGGCCAGCATGGGCTGCAAAGTGAGCTTGAGGCTAGCCTAGAAAAAAAAAAAAAAAAAAAAAAAAAAAAAAAAAAAAAAAAAAAAAGAAAAAGTAAATTCCCATTTAAACAAGCATGATAAAATGCAACCACAAGCACTTGCAAATTCACTAATACATGTATTGAAAATGACTTTGTGTGGTTTTCATAGCTAAGAATTCATAGGTTCATTATTAAAGATGTAGATTTTCAAACTCCTGTCAACATTTCCTTACTCTAACCAGCCAAGGTAAAGGAGTTTTCTGAAACTAACTGCAGTAAAATGTACTCCACAGATGACATATCAGCTTTTCAGTACATGTATCATATTACCACAGCCCACTGACGACACTAAACTGGGCATGTTAGACATCTACTGGACATAACTGACTGGATGGGCAAAGGGACACGTGGGTTTTTTTCTCTGCTTTTCCTGGACAAGTGATTTAAGGTCAGTTGCATGCAGGTAACTGTATGCCTGCTGTCTTACCAGGATACAACAGCTCACAAGAGTGGCCTAGCTTTTAATAGATACATCTAAGGTATGGTAGGCCAATATGGCCACTAGACCTTCTCTTCTGGACATTTCTGAAGTCTGGGAGGCGTGGGAGACCACCATGTCTGCTGTGTACTGTAGAGTACCAAATTCTTAGTAGCTCAGTATCTTACCTCTTCACACAATCCGGATTCTAGCCAGTGCCCTATAATTTACACTGTGGAGAGTCCTGCTTACTTACTGCTTGGGGTCTCCAAAGTGTTATTCGCATACTTAAATAAATTTAGTAAAAATTCTTTCAGCCTATGTTCATGACTTCTCACCATTTCCCCTTCTACCAGGGAAGTGAAAGTCCTGAACCCAGGGCAAAACAGGATCACCCCCATACTCTCCCTTTTCTCACAGCTAGGGGGGCACAGGACCACATGGTCACTGAGACTGGCAGATTCAAGGCGCACGTTCACCTGGGGGTGGGTGGAGCACAGACTCACACAGGAGAACCATACACCCCACACTGGGAAAAGCCTTCTAGGTTTGCTAGGAAAATGTCCTGCACGGCTCACCAGAAAGTTGAGGTTCCTAGTTATAGGAACTATGGCCAAAAAAAAGCACTAATTCCTCATTTGAACCCAAAAGGTAACCACAAACAGGACTAAAGCCTGACTTCCCAGCCTTTCTTTTGTCTGGTCTCTTACTTTGGCTCAGACTCTGGCTTCTCTCTGATTACCTAATCTGTCTTGTCCCCCTTCTAGGCTGACAGCACCGATAAGTTGCTGTCCTAAACTTGCAGTCAGCTTGGATTCCAGGAACAGTAGAACCTTCCAGGCCAGACACCCTCCAGCCCCCATGAGGGTAATCACCTAAGAGCACAAGGCTGCTCATCCTGTAGGAACCAGCTTGTCCCCACAAGCAACAATTTGAATAACCTTGCAGAACCACAAGGACGGACATACCATACCCTGACAAGAACTGCTTAATCAAGCACATCCCTTGCCCCCAGCCCCAATTCTTCCTTCATTTAAACCTAAAGCTCATTCATTTCAGTGCCCCAAGCTGGACATGTGGTCAGCAGGATGCCTCTCTATCCATTCTTCTTCTGTGCTTTGATTAAATCTCCTCTCTCTACTTTTGATCACCAGTGTTCTGCATAATTGGCATACTGAGACAGGTGGCTGAGACCTGTCTGTTAGGACTGCTAGAGCTAAGTGATCAACAGACCCATACTGGCAAAACGGGGAACCTTGAACACGACTTCTCCCCAAACCTGAAGACACCTCCTTAGCTCTGTCCTGTGGGAATGTCCCTCCATCAGCCTGCTTTGGAAGCATGGTGCTCTTGATCGCAGGCACCAAGCCTGGGAATGCCATCTACTAGGGAGGAGGAGCCCTCTTCTCAGACATGAAACCAATGAAAACGAAACAGGGCATGAGACCTCATCCACTACAGTTTTTAAATTCTGGGCATCTAATGAATTTTTGGTGGTGTCTGCATGAATCCATTGGAAGGGGACAGTATGTGTCCAATTCAATTAGAATGAAATTCATTTCTAGTCCCGTAAAAATCCAGCTCAATGATTTTCTCCAGGCATTTTTAAAAAGGATCTTAAGAACAGTAAGGCCCTGGTGGAACACTTAGTCCTTGGGAGATAACCACGCAGCAACAGCTGACTACTTACTGGTCACGAGGCAAAGTCTAAACTGTTGAGTTTCCAAATCAACTCACCATTAACTGGCTTAATGACTTATTTCTTTGGAAGCTGCTAACGGGCTCATTCACAGTAAGGGGTGTGTGATACTCCACTTATAGAACACACAACACAGTGGCCAAAAACAGTAATCCGCCCATGCAATACAGGTCAGCAGGGCTGGGTCTGTCCACTGAGTGAATGAGGACTTCAGTGCTGCCAGGTAGCCCTGGTCTTCAGATCTGAACTAGACTATGACGTCCTTTCCACTGAGCTGCTGCACTCTCCCCAGCGGGCGGTATAAGCAGCTACCCCTTCATGCACAGCACCCTTCTCACTGGGTACTTTCCTTCTCTATCTCCAGCTTCCAGGGACTTTTTTTTTCATCCGCACACAAGCAGTTTCCTAAACTGCAGCAGCTAGAGCGGCACCCTTGCTGCACATGCGCAGTTGTTCTGTGGGGACAGCTGAGCCTGGGAGAGTCAGTAGGAAGTCTGTGCTCAGAAGTCCAAGGCGTGCATCCGCAAGGCCACCTTCTCCAGTGCTCTCCTTGCAGTAGTTAAAAACAACTCCACGTTAATTAAATCTGACCTTGTAAAACCCCTGTCTTCAAGACCTTAAAAAAAGCAAGGTATGTTGTGTCAGTGGGTCCCAGCCCTGTGTCCTAAACACATTTTTTTTTTTTTTTCTGACTGGCTAACACTGAGTTGAAAGAGTTTTGACTTGGAGGTAGTATCTCCTGCCAAGTATCATACTCTGTGTGCTTTACTAAAATTTAAAAGTGCTCCAAATCAGGAGATCACGAGAGGCCCAGGAGGCAAGGCTGGACCACAACAGCTGACCCACCACTAACCTGACCACGAGTCCCCAAATCCAGTGACAATAGGAGCCTGGAAAGGACTCCTACACTCCTCAAACTGGCAGGTGGAAAACCGGCTAAAAAATAAATTAGAGGGCTCTCCCACAGTGTCCATTCTTCTTAACTGTCCCCATTTTACTCGGAATTAACACTGTAAGGAGGAAAACAAGAGGGCAATTAACTATCACCTGAGTGAAATAAGAAACATGCTAGCTGGGACCTTCTGAGGCAGGGTGGTTTATGAGTATCCCAAGTAGATAATCTGACACAAAGAGCCTGGGGCTAAGGACCCTGGAGGCAACACTGTCTCCTGTCTCCGAGGCTCACCTGGCTGCAGTCTAAGCTGCAGTCTCTTTAATCCCATCAAAAACTGAATCTGTCCACATCACAGGATTGTAGTGTTGCATGACATTATTTGCACAGAAATAAACACTACAAAGAAAAAGTTTTGAATTTTACCCAATTCTTTTGCCCTCAAGTTATCTTTCCGTACTGATCAAAATACATCACATTCAACTTCAATAGAATTCATTCAGAATTATACTCACCAAGTTTCTAGATTGCTAGCAAAATACTTTGGTCCCTGAAAGTGGCCTGAGTTAAGCCCATAGAGTAGAGAAATTATGCCTTATTCATAAATACTAAACACTGTGTACTAAGACTAGGCAAAAGCATGAGTCATTCCCAATGAACACAAGCGGAGTTTGAGGCACTGATGAAGGGATGGTCTATGATGAACTACAGAACACTTACATTTAGCTTTGAATACCATGATTCCCTCAAGAATCTGTATCAGTTCTACATAGATCAAAAGAATAGCAACACCACTATTCTTGGTTACTGTATAAAGTTCTAATGTGATCAGAAAACAGGTTAGTACTAGTTTCAATTATGAAGAAAAAAACAATACATTCCTCTTGCAACATGACTGGATAAAATAGTATGAGCACGCATACATGTACATACATGTGGACACACAGACACAGATGTACACACTGATACACACACACACACATACACATATATGCAGACACATAGACATCAGTCCTATATATTAATTCTAGAAAACCGGATACTCTTTAAAATAACTATTAAAAGACATTGTATTGTCCAATTCGGGACACATGTCAGCTAAATTAAACAAGGGCCCAAAGGGGAGGTGAGAAATACGTGGCAGTCAGCACTAGATAGAGAACTATATGAGACTGGTTGCTGCTGGATGAGGGAGAGTATGACTTACATACGACCACTGGATGGGCTGACTAGACTCCAGTGCACACATTTACTGTGAAAGACATTTGGGTACAAACACCTGAATGAACAGGACTCAGCATGTATGGCAGAGTGCACAGGGTTCAGGGGGTGGGGGGGAAGGGCATGGATGGGAGAGGGGGTCTGGATATGAGTGGGAAATATTGTATGAAATTTTAAAAGCTCAATAAAAAACTTTAAAAAAAGACTTCGTATTTAGAATTCATGTAACTGTTTATCTTTAAGATATTTTGTGGATCTAAACGATTGATCAAATATTCCAAATTTGGTAAATGCACAAGAAGGAAGAAAGATTTTATAAACGGCCATGTGCATAAGTAGCAACATCTGGCACAAGAAAGTAGAAAAAGTTTAAAGACACATTTACCTGCTCCTTTTTATTGTTTTTGAACAAATAAACTTGTTCATAAATAATAGTATTTTTTCTAGTCTAACAGAAAAGAAATCTCAATTATTAAATGGACTGCTTTATCATCCACACAAAGCCTGTATGTTTTAACTCAACTTTATTTCAGCATTCTAATACATAAATTTAATCAAGAAATAAAACTGCCAAGCCCAGAAGTGTCTGGCACATTCCGCACACAGCAAGCAGCTCCAAGTGTGCAGCTCGCTTCCCTGTCCCTATTTCAACTTTCTTCTATGTGTATTACTTCAGGGCACCGTCGACGTGAGCCTAGGAAGTTTTCCTGAAAGATACTCCCTGACCCCTGGCCACCACTGACTTCAGCATCTCCCTGCCGCACAGCCACCACTGACTTCGGGATCACCACTGACTTCAGCATGGCTACTGAAAGACACCTCACCTCCACAGCCACCACTGACTTCAGCATCTCTCCCACCTCTCCCTCCAGAAACATCCTGGCTCTGACCCCTGACACCACCATCCACCTGTCCACCCAGACTGACACCTCTTGGGATTTGGATAGCTCTGTTGCTATGGAACCTATGGTCTGATACATAATATAACCTTTGTAACTGTCATCTGGAGATTCAAAATGTTTATTAAAATGCTTTGCCCCTTTTGTATAGAAACATACATTCTGTTATAGTCATTCCAGTCTAGAAGACCTGCAGCAACTCTACTCCTACCATACTCCCCTCAGTAAAGAGTTGGCATGTGACTGGGCCCTCTGGGGCTCTGCTCCCCTCTGAGTCAATGTGGCCCCCGCCCTACTTGGCAATGCAGATAAAGAGTACAGTTACATTTTCCCTTAAGTTTCTAAGGTAAACGGAGTGTTCTCGATTCTGTGCTACCCCCCACCCCATCCCCCTCCCCCCCCAAAAAAACCTTTCCACTTGCCAAATCTGATACCAAAAGTTACCTAGCTCTGGGAACTATGCTTCCAAAGAAAAGGCATTCGTGGGGCTCTGAACAGAAAGCCTTTATACCCAGCTGTGACTAAAACTCCCAAGTTCTTCTCTTCCCCTAAAGAGCTTCAGTGTAACACAAATACTGTTAAAGGGAGCAAAGTGCTATTAAAATCACTCTTTTAGGGGTGAAGAACAAGAGTCCATCATGTTCCTTCCCCATTCCAACCACCAAACAGTACAGCCCTCAAATCAAAACCTCAGGAGTGAACCTCAAGTCAATCAGCAAGATACTGGCTAATTAACTGAAGTTTAAGTGCTCCAGGTTCCGGTTCCGCTAGAGCTTCCTGGTTAAGAGTAGATTTTTTAAATGTGCAATTCTAATTATCCATGCCCATCTTGTCAACAGCTCTTAATACCTGAAGGAATCACAGCAGGAATGTAAAGTGCCCTTTGAAGACAGGTCAGATCTCAGACCTGTTTTCCTGAACTGTTTTGCTACTATGTAATTCAAACCTCTCTGCATTGTTACTTTCTAATTTTTTCTCTCAGCAGATCTTTTCTTGTTTTGCTGGGGCTGGAGGTGCAATCTATCTCCTCTCAAATGCAGAGTACTTGCTCTACCACTGAGCGGCCCACCTGGCTAGGAAGAAACCTTAAAAGAATTCAGGAATGGTTCTTGGAGACTGGCACACAACTAGCCAAGGGAGCAGGGAAAGGCAGGCATTTAAGAAGGTACTGCCACCATTTCCAGACTACTGAGGCTTTGGGTTGTACTTATTATTTTTAATTTAAGAGTACTCATTTCCAAAAGTGTCTTCCCTCCTCATATTCCTGACACTATCAGAATTGCTGCATTTATGAGCACCTTCCTCTGCAAGGACTTAAGACATTCCGGTTTTCTATCTCCCTGTGAGGCAGCAAAGACTGGAATCACTCCGTTCGCGGAGAGAAGCAGGGTTAAGTGGCTCCCCCAGAGTCTCCAGCGACCAGAGATTAGCAACCAGAACCCTGGCTTCCTGGCTCCACCTTCCTTCCCTCTCTAAGTATGGCTTCTCTGAAGGCTTCTCTTTCAATAAAGGAAGCAGAACGAACCACGTGACTTTCATTCAAGAATGCCTGAGTGTTTTCCTTAGCACCTTAGCTGCCTCTTCCTGCAGGTGGTGGGAGGCACCAGCACAGTGCTGTCTGTCTGCAAAGGCACTACAGGATAGAAGAGGCCAGAGAGCTTCACACTGGCTCCAGGGATCCACCTGCAATTCTGCTTTAGGGCTTCCAAAGGCAGAATTTTCTGAGTAAATCATGACTACCCTGTTCCTTTTGGAAACACCCCTCTTATCTCATAATCTTTTACTTAGGATATGAATGGACAGTCGTCTGATAGAACAAAATTTAAATACAGATGCTTTCCACGGGACTTCTAATCAAATCACTTCCTACACACATAGAAACCAATTTTACAATAAAAATCCCACTAGACAGGAAAACCAAACTAATATTTTAGGGACTGTACTAATCAATCTATAGCCCTAATGCAAAAATATGTAATTTCATATGAAGCCGTTTTAAAACACAGTAAGTTAATTCAACAATTTCCAGTCCCAAAACAAGAGAACGATTCTGGCAACTGGTCAGTTTCTAACACACACACAACATCTCTGAGTGACGTTCCCCTACCCTCAAAGAACATGCAGAAAGTATGGCGACGACACACACCACGCACACCACACACGGGGTCTATCAACCTCCTCGTCAGCTCTGTTCCGTAACCAACTACCAAGCATGTAAGCAAGGACCCGAGTTCAAAATTTGCAGGTAAATGGATGGATCTAAAATCTAACAGCCGTTTTTGAGACTTTATGTCTCCATGACATAGAGACAAGCATGCATACTCACATTGAGCGCAATAATTTTGCTTCTGCGGTATTCAGGAGGTCTGCCCTCGAGAAATTTGCAGGTAAATGGATGGATCTAAAATCTAACAGCCGTTTTTGAGACTTTATGTCTCCATGACATAGACAAGCATGCATACTCACATTGAGCCCAATTATTCTGCTTCTGCGGTATTAAGGAGGTCTGCCCATGAGGAACACAGGGGCCCTGGGTGGTCTCACTGCTAGGAGCCAGGGCAGAGCACGACCACCAGAAAGTACATTCTGTACCTCATTTTCAAAGTCATGCATTTAGTCTGACTTCCACAAACCACTCTCTCAAAGCAAGTTTATCTACTGAGAATTTTTCATCTGTGCATACCACAAATTTCTACCTGGATGTGAGCTACGCAAAAGTAGGTGTCCATCCTGATGGTCAGAATGTTTCATTTCTGGCCCCATACACCCCAAGAACCCAGCTCTGCTGGTCAGGTACCTCCAGCATTCTGTTGCTGCTCTCTGTTCCAAGTCAATTTGCTAGCAATTCAATTTGGCATCTATACCTCCCTTTTATCAGGTGGTTTTGGCACAATGGATCATGTAGTTATCTATTTTTCCTTTAAAACACCTTTTCCTTTTTAGAAAGGAGTTTAGCCTGATAGTCACAAACACAGTGACCACAACATCCTCTTTCTTATCTGCTCATATGAAGTATTGTTTGGATTTCACATCTGTGAATCCAGCAGGCTGACAGGAATTTTATCCTGGTGGGAAACCTTAAACACTCTAGCAGAACCAGGTGTCTAAACAAACTTAAGCATTCTTACTGATCTGCAAATGGCACCACTGCCCACGAATCCTTTTTCTGAATGTAGTAACTTTACCATAGCCATAAGGTGTGGATGGGGTGTGTGTGTGGGGGGTCCCAAAGTGGAAGATCACCGATCCCACTTCTACCTCAACCCTTCAGGTTCACCTACCCCCTCCACCAGGGGCAGGGAAGGTGGAGAGAGAAGAATGAATGAATGAATGAATGAATGAATGAACGAACGAACGAACATGTGTGAGAGAGAATTTTCCCCATTCAGTTACATTCCTGCGCTGGATATGGTCTACGGCTTAGCTAGCCTCAGACTACCAGGCACTCCACCAACTTTGTACTGGGTAAATAACAAAGTGACCTTGAGCTCAGAGACTCACCGCGGAGACATATTCTGACAGATTCCAATTGATTTAAATGATGATACTAAAATGCCATACTCTAATAACTCATGGACTTTTCATCCTGTATTCCAGTTTTAATTAAAAAAGGAAATAACTTTTCCTCTATTATCCAAGAAAAACAGGGTATTCACCCCATAACTATGATTCTGAATTGCATGAACTAGCAGCCCATACTATAGAACAAGTGGGATTCAGATAGCATTAAACTGGTCTGCTTACTTTAAGAACAAAAAGTATACAAGTCCCTGTGCCATGAAGATCATTCATCATCTTACAACCCTCAGACTGTTTATGTGAGGCCAGCACCTAAACTCCAGACACCACTACTATGTGGTTCCCAGGCTGTCCTGCCAGCAACCCCATATAGAAAACATCTGAGCACTCCAGCCCATCCCCTGTGCCTCCAGCTCATGCCCCAGTCAGTCTGAGATGGACAGAAGACTCCACCAGGTGCACAGCAAGCCCATCTCCGAACTCATGGATATTTGATGAGCTGAGAGAACAGTGCTCCGCACCCTCTCACCCTTGAAACAAGACCTGCGCTTTCATCTTTCATCTGTTTCTTTTCAATCCCAGATTCTGAAACCTGGCTGAGAGTTAACAAGCACTGGTCCCCTCCCCACCCAGCCCACAACTACCTTCTGTGGCTCTGGAATTCTCAAACTTCCCCAGGATCTGTCACCTAGTATCTCAATCAACAGTTCCCTTCAATCAGCAGCTCCAGCACAACTGGGGACTTACTTGGGACACCATTCTAGGTCAGTACCAGAAATCCTGGGGATTTCCCTACCCTATGCCCAGATAGGAAGTCCTCCAAGCCAACTCCCAGGTATGCTCTGGGGCAAACACCAGACTGTATAAGCCACACTACCCTACCATTTTACTCCTTTGAACTATGTGAGCTTGAAATGACCATAACTGTTCCATGAGCAGCCACACAAACTCACACCCACTTCCTGAGGGGCTCTTATAAGCTGGGAAGCAGTGACTAGGGCTCAGCCACTCACACAGAAACAACAGCTGGTGCCATCAGCTACTTAGCAGCCCTCAACTGTGCAGATCTAGGCACACCTTGCCTCTGGGGCGGCCCATCTGTAGAACTTCTATTGTGCCAACAAATGGGAAGAGCAGGGCAGACCACTAGGAAGTGGAGAAGTACAGACAGAAAACAAGGTCAAAGTCTCCCTCCCACGGGGGAAGGTGTCAACTCTACTCAAAGGCCATGTGAATGTTCCCGACAAGCTCTTTGGGGAAAGAGGATGACATAGCAGCCAAGAGGGGCAAGTCCCACCCAGCAAGTTGGCATTTAGGCCAAGGAGCCACTAGGGAAGAAGACTGAAATCCAAAGCCACCCACTGCCCCACCTCCCCCATCCCCAAGGCTCAAGGTCAAAGGACTTCACCTTTCACGACTGTGGCCTCCTTCAAGTGATGAGACAAGAAGTCGATGCTAGCGTAGGTGCTGGCGGAGGGTAAGGTGCCAGGGCCTGGGCCCCCACACACCGCGCTAGTACCATTGCCTCCAACGGTGCTGAGGAGCCCCCCAAGGCTACGGGTCCGGCCCCAGGAGCTCTTGTCTCCTGGCTGTGGATGCTGCGTCTGAGGCTGGGACAACAGCCCTTGCTCATCTCTCACATCAATGGCGATATAGTTGAGGCCGTTCTGGAAGCCTGCGGAGGTCTCTCTGCGCATGGGAGAACTACTGCCCCCAGGACAGCCAACCAAACCTCCAGGCTGACCTGGGCTCCAGGGCCTAGCCTGTGGTGTAGGGGGCACGGCCAGTGAATGTGGTCCCTGTGCCGGGGATGTGGGTTGCTCATCACCTCCTGCAAGGCCCCCTCCCAGGAGACTGCTGCTGTTGCCCTCACTGCTTTTCCTGAGAGAGACGTTTTCCACAGAGGCCGAGTTGTGACGCTTGGAGTTGTGAGCAAAGGACGGGGACACCGGGGTGACCATGGTGGTCGAAGAAAAGGTCTCAGAGCTATGGCGTCGACGTCCACCTTGTGGGTCTGCACGGATGACCTTGGCCCCCCGGTGGGGGTCAGGGGGCTGGGTGGCCTGCAGGAAGGCCTCCACCCCAGACACCTGGTCCATGAGACTCAGTCTCTTCAGGCCCGATGTGGGGCTGGTTACTCTGGTACCCTCTGGCTTTGGGGGTGCTGCAATCGGTTGTGGTGGGGTTGCAGCCACACCAAATGCCATCTCTGTATAGTCACCATTATCCCCAGGCTCAGAGGAGGTTGAGGCAGCGCTGGGGCCCTGGGAGGTGGCAGCAGCTGATGCTGGAGGCAGGCGATACAGCTCTCCTGGGGCAGGTGGCAGAGGCTGCTTCAGGGAGGATGGGGAGGCCGAAGGACGTGGGGGCAGAGGTGGGTATGGGGAAGAGGCCTCTGGGGAGAGGAGGCCATCCAGAGAGCCGGCTTGTTCCCCACTGTGGGTACCAGGTTTGGGGGACTTAGGAGAGCTGAAATCGAGGTTCATATAGTCAGAGAGTGGGGAGCGCTGCCGACTGTCGCTGCTGGTGCCCGGGGTGCCTGAGCCCAAAGAGGAGGCAGGACTGCTGGCAGATAGCAAGGAAGAGGATGAGGCAGCCGAGGCCAGCAGTGGGGGGGCAGGCGGGGACAGATGAGCACCTGCCTCGCTAAAGTCAATGTTGATGTACTCGCCAGGGCTCTTGGGCTCTGCAGGCACAGGGTACTCATGCATGCTGGGAAGGGTCTGAAGCCCCTCTAGTGACAGACGAGTGGGCCGTACTGCTCGGCAGCGCTGGCTCAGGAAGCCCTCAGGGCGGCCACTGCAGCCACTCGGCCTCATGGGAGAAGGCACTGCTGAGTGATGAGGCTGGGTATGGCCACCTCCACCTGCCCCAAAGGTGCCAGGCAATTGGGAGGTCCCTGGGGTGGCCTCGGACTCCTGCCTTTCCTCCTCCAAAATCCGCCCCACAGGGGAGCTCATGAGCACATACTGGTCGCTGTCCCCGCTGCAGGGGTACGGGGCCTTATAAGAGCGGGGCAAAGAGCCATAGCAGTAACCAGGGACGCCTTTGAGGCCCTCCCCGCCTCCCTGCAAAGCTGCTGAGAAGAAGTCAGGAGGGGTGCCGGCGGTGCCCGCCTCACTGGGGGACATGTTGAGGTAGTCCCCGTTGGGCAGCAGCTTTGGGTCAGCGCTCTCCATGGACAGCTTGGAACCACACCACATGCGCATGTACCCGCTGTCCTCGGGGGAGCTCTCTGCTGGGGAGCTGGCCTTGTAGCTGCCTCCATTCACTGGGAAGGTTCTGCCCACCACAGAAGGGGGAGCTGGAACCGCTGCTCCAGAGGGGGGCAAGGCCGCTGCTGCAGGCCTGGGCTGCAGTATCTGCTTGGGGGCAGACACGCTGGTGGGGCTCATGGGCATGTAGTCATCGCTCTTGCAGCTACCGGGGCCACCACTCATGAGGGCCGCCCCAGGGGTCATGGGCATGTAACCATCATCAGTCCCCAGGTTACTGCTGGAGCTCTTTTGAGAGCCTATCTCAATGTCCCCATAGTCCTCGGGATAAGGGTGGTAGGCCACTTTGGGGGAGGACGCAGGGAAAGATGGGCAGAGGCGGCCTGAGCTGCCTGAAAACGTCGCCCGCATGAGGGTGTACTCATCCAGGGAGGCAGAGGAGGGTTGGGGTACTGGCCGCTGCCGGGCAGGCGTGGTCAGGGAGTAAGTCCTCTTCCTTAGCCCTCGGTCCAAGTCCTGAGCTCCATCCCCAGAGACCCTACGGTAGGGGCGACCACAGTGGCTCAGGGGCCTATCCATGGTCATGTACCCGTAGAGCTCGGCCCCGCTGCCGTCCCTGGCTGGCGGGGTCTCCGCGATGGACTCGGGTGTGTTGCTCCGGTGGCTGCAGAAGGCTCTCAGGTCGCCAGGGCTTGAGCCGTACTCGTCCAGGGACATGAAGCCTGGGTCACTGGGGGAGCCCGAGGCAGAGGCGCTGCCGCTGGAGGGGCGCTGGCCAGGGGGGTGGTGCAACGGGTGTGGCAGGTGCGGGTGGGGACCGGGAGGTAACGGATAGGAGCCCGAGCCGTGCCCACTGCTGGAGGACAGGCTCCCGGGGCTGGTGGCTGCCGGGGGTGAGTGCGCCACCGGCATGGACATGGAACGGCTGTGTTGCAGGGCTCCCCCTGCCGGCGCCAGCGCCACTTTGCTCTGGCGGCCGCCGCAGCCGCCGCTCAGGGTGTGCGAGCGGCTCAGGGGCGCGCGCACCGGCCCGGGACTCAGGGGGCTCCCAGCCACCGACACCGGCCTGCCTGCCGCCGTGCCGGTCCCAGCGGCTGTGCCGCCGTCGCCCTCGCTGGCCGTACGGACCCGGCACGAGTTGCACTTGGCAGCCGGCGGGGTGGCGGCCAGGCTGTCCGTGCGCGAGCGGCGCACCAGGCCCGTCTGGCTAGGGGGCAAGTTGACCAGGTGGTGATGGCGGCGCGCGCCCGGGACGCTGATGGGGTGCGTGGCCGACGACCCCGACGACTGGCTTTTGCTGCGCGGCCGGAATTCGAAGAGCTCCTTCAGCGCCTTCATGGCCTCCAGGATGGTCTCGTGGATGTTCTGCGCCACCACGGAATCGTCGGCTTGCATCCATAGCTCGCCGGGGCCCGTGACGGCCGAGCGGCCCACCTCGATGAAAAAGAAGCTGTCAGAGTGGCCGCAGCGGCGGATGTTCATGAGTTGCAGCGTCACCGACGGCTGCTCGCAGTTGAGCTTCACGAAGCCGATGGTGCGCGCCGACAGGCACAGCCGGTACACGCCCGTCAGGTTCTTGCTCTGGCCCAGGCCCTTGGGCTTCAGGTTCACCTGCCACACCTCACGGTAGGCAGCCGTGGCGGGCGCCACGAGCCCGTAGCTGTCATCGGAGCCGGCGGCGCCCGCAGAGCCGCCTAGGGCGCCCGGCAGGGAGGCGCTGCAGGACCCGCCGGTGGCCCCGCTGGCCGTGTCGCTGGCCGCGCGGCCCTCGCTGACCAGGTCGGTGAGCGCGCGGTACCAGCCCTCCTGCTCCTGCTCGTTCTCCGCCGCGACGGCGAAGTATTCGTCCTTGGTGTAGAGGGCGATCAGATACTTGTGCTTGGCGTCCGCGCGCTTGTTGATGTTCAGGCAGCAGTCGAGGGCGATCACCCGCTTCGGCGCGCCCGCCTTGCTCCTCCACTTCTTCTCGCTCTCGTAGTACTCGAGCCGCGGCGGCTGCGGTGCCGACCCCCCGCCCGCGCCCGCAGTCGCCTCGTCGCCGCCGGCGCCGGGGCCGCGCAACACGAAGAAGCGTTTGTGGCCGTGCTTCTGTTTGCGCAGGTAGCCGCACTTGCGCACGCTGTGGTTGTT
>NW_008357518.1:1150440-1162523 GCF_000622305.1 Nannospalax galili | reverse complement strand
GGCGCCGGGGGACTCGCTGGCTGGGCCGAGAGTCGGGGTCCCCGAGCCGCGGGGCCGAGCCTAGGACGCGCGCGGCCGGCCCGCTGCTGCTGCCGCCGCCGTGCTGAGCTCCGTGAAGCCGGGGTGCGTCCGGACACTCGGGGCGCGCGCCGCCGCCGCCGGGGCTGCTGCTGCTGCTGCTGCTGCTGCTGCTGCTGTTGCTGCTGCTACCAACGGCGACCTGGGCTCATCGCGGTCCCCGCCGCACAGTGAGTAACACATCGCGCACCGAGTGACTGAACTAAGAAGAGCAAAACAACATGTGACTCGGCGTTACGCAGGCACACACGACGCGGCCCGCCCCGCCCCGCAGCCCTGCATTGGCGCCGCGCCCCCCGACGGACGGGGCTTGTGGCCAATGGGCACGAGGCTCTGGGGAGGCGGGCCGAGCACTCCGCCACGCCCCCTTTTCTCCGGGGCCGCGTTTCCCGCCGTCCCCTCCCCCTACAGCCGAGGCCCGGGCCGGGCGTGGTGGGGGCCGGGCCGGGGCTCATTAATCAGAGGCTGGTTGAGGATGCGCGCGGAGGCGATGCCACCCAGGGCGGGAAAGGGGGCTCAGAGGAGGGCGGGTGCGGCGCGCCGGGCCCTTCCCTCCCGCCTTTCTCTGCATTAATTGCGCTCTGAGCTTCCGCCGCAGAGGGGCGCTGGGAGGGGATGGCAGGGGCGGGGGAGATCCGGGGACCCGGAGTCCTCAGCTCTCTCGAGCCCCGTGGCCCCTCGCCACGGGTCCCGGACCAGCAGGAACGGTGCACCTGGCCGCCCGTCGTGTGCCCGAGTAACCGGGGGCGTCTCTTCTGCGCTGGGCGGTGCCCGGTGCGGGGGTGGCGGGCGCGCGGCCCAGCTTGTTTACGAGCATCACATTCGTGGCTCGCGAGCTCCCGATCGATGGCAGCTCCGTGCCCTTAACAGGCAGGGAGTAGAGTGAGGGGCGAGGGGCGTGGGCGAGGTTCCCCGGAACCCGCCCCCCCGCCAGGGCGCGCCCCCCCTTCCCCCGGCCGTGGGTTCTTTCCGGGGCGTCATCAGCGCCATTCACTTGTCAGGTTCCTGGGAAGTGTAAGCCGGCTGTTCTGGATGTAATGGGAGAGAGGAGGAGGACGTGCTGGCGTAGGAAAATGCGGTTTCCATAGTGCCGGGAAGGGGCGGGCCAGGGCCGGATCGCCGAGTGGAGATCGCCCTGCCTGCGCCCCGCGCCCGGCGCCCCGGTTGCCAGCGGGCGTTGCCGTACCCAGGAGCGCGGCTGCGGGCACGGCGCCAGCTTAAAGATGCCCTTGAACTGCTGCTTTGAATTTTTCTATCTACGTGGCCTTTGTGACTTTCAGAGTCGAAGACACATAGGCACCCACACGTTGTATCTCCTAAATTACAGTGTGAGTGAGGGCCACTAGAAGGGTAGGAATCCAAAACCGAAGGCTAAACAAAACAAATCCTTGCCTATCTGAAAAAAGTATCTAAATGAAACAATTTGTGACAATAGTTTATCTACTATTAGATACATAGTCTTGGTTATTTTTTATTGTCCTCCAAGTTTGCCTTAGACTACCCTGCGTAATTTATAAAGTCTTTATTATAAATACAATGACATATTTAAGAAAAATAATTTCAGACTAATTTTTGAAGCTGTTAGATATTTTAACCTTTGCATAAAATGTGACGGTGAATTTTATGTGCCAAGTGAACCCTGACAAATACTGGACCTTTTTCAATTTTAGTGTGTACAGTTATAATTATTGATGAATAACGTAGGTTTCCATCAGTGTTGCAGATGTCATGAAATTAACCTCAAAGAGGTATATTGAAAGTCCGTCTTCCATTTTAAACCAGACTTTTAAGACTTCAGCTGGGCATAGTGGTGCACACCCTTAACCCCAGCACTTGGGAGGTAGAGGCAGGGGGACCTCTGAGACCGAGGCCAGCCTAGTTTACATAGTGAGTTCCAGGTCAGCTGGGACTACAGGGAGACGCTGTCATAAAACCAGAAAGAAAAAAGAAACAAACAGAAAACAAAGACCTCAGTAGATGTGATTGTGTGTGTGTGTGTCCTTATGGACTCTGCCTCCATCCTCTTCTGCTTTAGATTTTGTTAGTCCGCTTATCTATATCACTAAGCAATATCTCTATTCAAAAGAAACAACAATGTGACAGGATTTTTATCTTGGTGCTTGAAGGAAATGTGACTTGATTTTATGTCTTTGGTGATTTACATCCCACTTAGGAGGCACAAATGGACCTGCATATTGTGTAACCCTAACTAGGACTCCAGCCATCTCTTGTCAGTATTGATGCTTTAACCAATCTATTTTCTTTTTGATTTTGACTTTTAATATAAAATTAGATTTTTAGGAATGCATTGAGTGTTGAAGTGCTGTACCCACTGGAGCTTGGCCAGCACTCGCTTTGTTTGTTTGTTCTTCTTTGGGCTATGCTAATGTTAAATGCCACTGTGCTTAGGTTAATGCCTCAGGAGCTCTAAGTTGGCAGGTGACACTTTCCCCACATGCTGCCTCAGTGCCCAAGCTAGCAGCACCAGAGGGGTGAGGGAAGAGACCCCATCCCCATCAGTAGCCTCTTCTACTCACAAAGTGGACAGGCTTCCTAAAACAGCAAACTGACGTGGGTCGTTCTGAGGCCCTGGAACTTCCGAGGACAAATGGAAGAGGTCCTCTCTTCATTCTCCACAGGGTCTGCACACGGGGAGCACTGGTGCCTCACTTTGCTGGACGTACCCCATTGGTTTCCACCCAAGGAGTACCTTATCCTCTCCTCTTTCTGCTGCCAGATAAAAGCTATTTATTTATTGGAAGCTGGCTGTGCATCTTGTGATTTTCCAACTGTTCTCCCATACTCCTTCAGCAGAAGTCAGCTCCTAACATCTGTCGACATGCTCTGTGCACAGGACTCTGTGCGGAGTGCCTGGCCCATTGCCCACAAACAACCCGACTGCAGGCTTTTCTCCTGGTTTAGGATCTTTCTTTGGAAGCCTGCTTTCCTTTCACAGTTGACAAATGGCCATAGGCTTTACCGAGGAGGATTTGAGTTTTCCTTTTTAACATAGACAATACAATCATGATTCTTTTATTAAAAGGAAAAAAAAATCCTTTCTGGAATAACTCAAGTACTTTTTTTTTAATAACAATTAGTTTTATAGATGGGTAAAATTATTACAAATCCATGCTATAAATACTATTATCAGTAATAATAAAGATTATCTTTGTTTTATGTAAGAGAGGCATATATAGAAAGAGAAAATCATATAGTTTTTGTTTCTCTGTAATTCTTCATGAATTAGATGTCTGACAGTATTTGGACTAGATGAACTCTAAACAATGACTAAGCAGATTGTTAAATGGAAAGCTACATAGCCAACCAAGGCTAGCTCTAACTTCAGATGTATTCTAGGAAACACAACATTGCTGGTTTATGTTGGTAGGTGTATTTAATCTCTAGAATAAAGACTCATTACCATTTCACTACCTTATCTAATACTTTTGCCTTTCTGATGTGTGTCTTGCACAGACTTGTTCATCTAGGATTTACCAGGGGACTTACTGCCTCTTACCAGCTTTTTGTTTCCCTGCCTTAATCTCTTTGCTAGTATGTTTCAACTGAAATTGCATAAGAATTTTGTAATGTGCTAACTCTGTATTTGTAACAAAATGATTACCTGCAAGAATGTAATTGTCATTTGGATGACTTAGTATCTATAGATGGCAGAGCAGACACTTAATCAGAATGCGTCTAAATGGATTGTATCAATTCCTTGGAAATTGTAATGGTTTTCCTTTTTAGTTTTTATTCTGCTCACTGAAGATATTGATTCCTTCAGTCCTAGCTCTTGGGCGGCAGAGGCAGACAGATCTGTGAGATTCAGGTCAGCCCGGTCTACATAGCAAGTTCTAGGCCAGCTGGGGCTACAAGGAGACCATCTCTCAAACAAACAAACAAAGATATTGATTCAATAGTGCTAGGTGCTCATTGGGATGGGTGGGGGGCAGTGGTTCTAAGATAACTACTTATTTACTTAATCGAATGCTATAAAAAGTAATCATAACATTTTGAGTAAGAATTTTTCTTAAAAGTATATGAATTGAAGTAGAAAAATATTTATAGATTACATATACAAATGCAACGAATCCAATATTTAAAAATTTGTTTTGAATATGTTAAATAAAAGCATTCAAAAAGCCATTACACTCGGGAACTTAAATTCTTGTCAACACACCTCTAGATTTTTTCATGTTTGAATTTTGAGAATGTGCTGCTAGATTTAAAAGAAAACAATTTCTTTCCTAACAAACTTTCCATGTTTGAAATAAAACATTGCACTCTTAGGAGAGGAGGGTGTAGCTCATTGGTAGAGCACTTACCTATTTGGGTTCAGTCCCAGCGATACCAAATAAAAATCTGAGTAGCAGGAGTGTGATGTAAGAGTTCTTTCAAGACCATCAGTTCTCCTTGGAATACTTTGGCCCCTGCAACATCACACTTCTATGTAGCATGACTAAACTGATGCTTGCTATGGCATATAGCTGCCAAGTTAAAGTTACTTGGTTCTGTTGTTCTTCCAGAGAGAAACAAAACTGCCTGCTTCTCTGTCTGCATAGCAGAGGCTGATGACATTAAGAGTGTCTCCAAAATGACACAGCTATATTTTCTGGATGTGCAATAGGGACAGCTGGGAATGACCTTGTGTAAGTCCATAGATCTCGAGAGAGCAAGGTCAGCTCATTGATCCCCCTGCTGATCAGGAGCAAGCACTTGCCCTGGGTTTGGAAGTTGATCAGAAGATATCAGACCCAGCCGGCTGCCTCTTGCTAGGTGCCCTAGTGTTTTGTGGAATGTCTCGTCCTTGGAAACGTGCCCTGGGCAGCCATTAGCAGACTGCTTCAAGGCTTGGAAAGTCTGTACTTATAAAATCCAGCTTCAGGATAACAGAGGAAATGCAGTGGCTGGCTCTTACCCATACTGCCACCCACTGGCGGCATTTCTTCCCAAGGCACCAGGCTCCAGAGAGCATAGTCACACCTCCACTGGTGGTTTTTATAGGAAATTGCTTACCACCTGACATACATTTGCTTTGCCCTGTATCCTGAAGGAAGTTGGTAAAAATGATTTGAGGTAAAAGAGAGAAATACTGCCAGGCATGGTGGCACACACCATTAAACCCAGCACTTGGGAGGCAGACACAGGCAGATCTCTCTGAGTTTGGGGTCAGCCTGGTCTACATAGTGTGTTCCAGGCTGACCATTGCTACATAGTGAGACCCTATTTTGAAAACAAAACAAAACATCAAGATGAAACAAACAACAACAAAAATACTGATGCTGAGTTACCAACAACAGGCTGGTGATTGGTCAGCCATTAGCAGACTGCTTCAAGGCTTGGAAAGTCTGTACTTATAAAATCCAGCTTCAGGATAACAGAGGAAATGCAGTGGCTGGCTCTTACCCATACTGCCACCCACTGGCGGCATTTCTTCCCAAGGCACCAGGCTCCAGAGAGCATAGTCACACCTCCACTGGTGGTTTTTATAGGAAATTGCTTACCACCTGACATACATTTGCTTTGCCCTGTATCCTGAAGGAAGTTGGTAAAAATGATTTGAGGTAAAAGAGAGAAATACTGCCAGGCATGGTGGCACACACCATTAAACCCAGCACTTGGGAGGCAGACACAGGCAGATCTCTCTGAGTTTGGGGTCAGCCTGGTCTACATAGTGTGTTCCAGGCTGACCATTGCTACATAGTGAGACCCTATTTTGAAAACAAAACAAAACATCAAGATGAAACAAACAACAACAAAAATACTGATGCTGAGTTACCAACAACAGGCTGGTGATTGGTGGGTGGTGGGGCATGAGATAGAACTTCTATAAACAACTGAATAACCGTAGAACTCGGGTGTGCACACTTTAACACAGTAGGGTGGAAAATGTTTATCAATGCCCATTTAAAATTTTAAGAAGAGTAGCCCAAAACAGCATAAAAACAAACAAACCCCAAGAATCTAAACCCAGGATTATTCTGCTGTTTATCAGATCAAACCGGAGATAAAATCATAACACATTTCCCTGCATCAACTATTCAACCTCACATCCCTTTAAAATAAGCCAAAGTCATCCAGAAAGCTATTAAAAATGAAAGACTGAGAAAGTATGGGTTGTAAAGAAAAATAGTTTCAAAACTATAAACTACAAATGTTAGTAAATGTTCACTTCCACTGTTTCTGAGTAAAATAATTAGAATTTGCACACTACCACTGCCTTGCTCATTCTAAATATGAAGCTATCTTTCTTTTAATTGCTTTAGTCTCAGTTTAGATAAAGCCAGATTCTGTTATACTGCAAGATACTGAGATGTGCAAGTTAGTGATGTATTCAAACATTGCCGTTACTCAGCCAGAGGGAAGGAACCCAAAGACTTGAGGTGTATACTGCCAATCATGTCCTTGGATTTCCTTCAGTGGGTTTAAAGCTAAAGCTGACATAATATATCACTCACAATAACCAGTCTGAAGAGATGGCTTAGCAGTTACAAGTGCTTTCTACTTTTCTTCTCCATAAGAAGACCCAAGTTTAACTCCCAGCAGCCGTATCCGGCAGCTCACAACTGCCTATAACTTCAGCCACAAGGGAACCAACACCCTCTTCTGGCCTCTGTGGTTACCCGCAGATACATGGTGTTCATTCCATACACACACACACACACATGCACGCATGCATGCACCTATCACACAATAACAAAAATAAAATTAAAATACCAATAACAGTAAAAACTAGTGAGTATTTTGTGTTCACATACCATGACATATGATTCTTTGCAGTATGTAGGAAATATTTTTGAAAATTCTTCCATAATGAAGATTATATGATTCTTGATCAGCTGGGAATTGAAGTCTTTTAATTCCTGGATGGGGGAATTATCAGCCATCTGTTTTATAAGCCCACACTTATATGCAGTGTTAAAAAAGGAGAATTAGGGCCAGGTGTGATGGCATACACCTTTAATCCCAGCACTTAGGACGAAGAAGGAAGGTGGATCTAAGGAAGTTCCAGGCTAGCCTGGTCTATATAGCAAGTTTCAGGCCAGTATGGTCTTAGGCACCATGTCTCCATATCTGAGAGAGAAAGAGAGAGGGAGGGAGGGAGGGAGGGGGAGAGGGAGAGGGAGAGAGGAGAGAATATGAATGAATAGCGTGAATATGAATTAGAACTAGGTGAAATCCTGGGTTAGATTCCCCAGCAAAACCACACAGCCAGTTAGCTATTCACACATGCATTTTACTTTTTGCCTCATTTAAAACATCTGTAATGCAAAGGATACTAACTAAACTAAAGTAACTGAAGGACATAAGCATTAGTGATTTCACAACAAAGTCACTAAAGCAGCCGTTTGTGAAATTCTGCCCCAACCTTGCAGTGTTGGCTTTCCTGAAGCTGCTGCAGCCAGTGGAAACTGAAGTCCAGATAAACACATTCTAAGAATTACTACCGGGAGGTAAACAGCAGCATGCCTTTCAGTGTTTACTAGTTCTTCAAAGTTCCAGGTGCTAGACTACTGCACACTGCTAAAAAAGAAAAAGGATTGCATGTCAGGCTTATCTTAACATTCCATTTCTTGCTGCAAGCATGCCTTTCTACGTTCTGAATATGAGAAGTAAAAACCCTTGTTATGCACTGTTATAAAAAAAAGGGGGGGATGCTGGAGAGATGGCTCAGAGGTTAGGAATGTGCACTGCTCTTGCAGAGGATCTGAGTTTGGTTCCAAGTACCCACATCATGTGGCTTACAACCACCTCTAACCTCAGCTTCTGGGAATCCAATGTCTCTGGCCTCCACAGGCACCTGAACTTCTGTGCAACCCCCCCCATGCATACACACACACACACACACACACACACACACACACACACACCACAATTAAAAATAATTTAAAAACTAAAATACCAAAATGAGCTAAATTGATATTTGACACTTATTGGATAAATGCATGCTGCATTTTGAAACTTCTTCACGCTGTAATAGTACGTTCAGTGCAGCACCAACATCCCACACAGTGAGTGTTAGAAAGGACATTATTATCCATGGCATTTGTATGTCTCTTCATCTCAAAACCTAGAAATCTGCAAATATCAAGTGGCTCAGCCTGTGGTGAGTATTGGTGATACCTCATCCTTTGGATTTATGTAGAAGACAGACCTTTGCCCCTTCCACCCTTCTACCTCAGTAAGGTGCGTGCTCCGTTATGTAGTTGAGGACTTCCTTTTTTTACTGGCACCTTTGGTTGTGACACATAATTTGAAAAGAGACATTGCCACACAGACTTAGCAGGTCATCTGATCCTTTTCTCAATTGTTATTTTAATTCTTGATGCTGCTATTTTAGTCTCTCCTTATCAACTGGTAGAGAAAGTTGATTTTCATCTTAAAATTTTTTTTTTCATAAAACCATGCTTGATGCCTAGCAGTACAATGTGCGTATTAAGTAACATTATAATACAATGATTTGATATAGTTTTCATCTTTGAGCCTAGAGAGTTTCAAAGTGTCAAATTTCACATTAGATTTCATATTCAGGAAGATTCTGGAAAAAAGTGATAGCAAGTGATAGTAAGAAAACAAGAGTCTGGTGTGGTAGGGTGAGCCTCGATGAGCACTCTAGAAGTTCGAGGCCATCCTGGGCTACATAGTGAGGCCCAATTTCAGAAAACAAGCAAAACAGAAAAAAAAAGGAAGGCGGAAGGGGGGAAGGGAGGATTGATTGACCTCCATCCTGGTTAAATAAATTTGCTTTCTGAAGAAACTTCTGTGTGCATAAGAAAAGGAAGCCATGAAGCCAAGTGGGAAGAAAACTGGCAACTCAAGATGAATCTCCTTTTGCACATCTTTATTTTACCGTACTGACATCAGACTTTGAGCACTTCATTTGTAAATTGATTTGGAAACGGTCTGGATCTGGTTTGATGCTCTGACTTCAAAGAGGTTCCGTGGCTATCCACCCATGCTGTGAAGAACCTCCAATATGCACGGAAGCTGGTATAGAAACCAGCCAGCGCATTAAGTATTAATTCAGTGTTCAGTGCAGAGGAGTAGTTCCACACTATAATGGTATTACGTTCCCTGTCACTCATGTCCAGATGTTTCTTAAATATAATTAATTCATTCATTGCTGGTCTCCATTGTGATTTTTTTCCCTTTAAGTTTGTAAGTAATTTTCCTCTTTTGGTTTATAATAATACTTGCTAGCTGATATCATAAGAGGGGAAATCACTTTTTCTTTTCTTTAAAAATTTATTTTTTTTAATTTTATGTGTATGAGTGTATTGCCTGCTTGTATGTGAGTGCATCCGTGTTGTGCAGTGCTCCAGAGGTCAGAAGAGGGCTTCGGATTCACCTGGAACTGGAGTTAAGTACCGTTAGTAGCCACCATGTGGGTGCTGGGAATCAAACCCGGATCCTCTGCAAGAGCAGTCAGTGCTCTTAACTGCTGAATGATCTCTCCAGCCCCAGGGAAACCCCTTTTCCATAAGCTGCAATGGATTATAGTTTCAAACACAACTATGCAGAGTTGACACATTCTAGTATAATAACCCAGGGCCCATTTCACAGATAAAGGCAGCCATGTAAATGCAGCCCAGGTGCTTCAAGCCAGACTCTGCTTTCCAAGTTAGGAGCTGATTATTCACAGGAAAGGGAGATGGTAAGCAGTCTGTAAATGCAATTTCACAGTGAATCAAAGGTTGGTAACTGTTAAGTTATGTTGTGTGTTCTGGTTGATTTTGGATTACTCATACCTTCTTGACTAGGGTATCAGAACTACCTGTCTAATTCACTGTTGTACTTTTAAAGACCTGCTTCTGAGTTATGTGGTCTGCTGATGAAGTTGTATAGACCCAAGAACAGAACGAATCCTGTCAGATTCATCAGTCACTGTGTCCTCAGTGGTTCTGCAGGCAATCCGTGTGAGTATATAACTGTGCCTGTGGGGCTTTTGGTCCTCCATGTCTCTTGGTCCCTTTGGGTCTCTTGGTCCCCCAGATCTCTCTGTTCCCTGGGGTCTCTTAGACCCCAAGGCTTCTTGGTCCCCCAAGATCTTTTGGTCCCCCTAAATGTCTTCATCCCCTCAGGTCTCTCAGCTTCCACTTGTCTTATGTGTAAGGCAGGGACATACAAGAGGCGAGTCACTCCTTCAGCCATTGCCAGGGCTCTGCAAGCAGTAAACCCCATTCCCAGATGCAGTCTTCCTCAGGGTGAAGATCAGCCCTCTCTCATTTCCTGCATAACACAGGTGGATTCTTCAAGCCAGTCTCTCAGCCCAGACACCCCCACAGGGATGGCCTCTGCACATCACTCCACAGTGCTTGATACAACAGGCATCCAGGCAACTCAATCTGCTTTCTGTCCATGAGTCTCTGGTACAAGCAACTGTTGCTCACCGTCATCACCAGAGTCCCAGTAACAGGATGACTCATTTCCCTGTCAGAGAACAGAATGGCATTTCAGATCCTACCAGTGTTCCTAGGAAGCACAGGGTGTAATGAGACATGGAAAGCAAGCCTGATGTTCACCAAATCAGAAGGCCATTCATAGTCAATCCTGCCATAGAGGGTTAGAAACTGTGTTAGAAAGTTGGAGTTTCACTGAATCCACTGATAACATAGAACCTTCCACAGGTGTGGTCAGCATCATCTGAAGACGCCTTCATTCATGGAAATGAAAAGCCAAAAGAACTGAATATTACAGCATAGCCATGAAACTTGGGGAAAATGTAGAAAGAAAGATCAATAAAATTGACATTTCAAAATAGAATCCTATGGGGAAAAGAGTAGAAGAGTTAAAGGGAAATACATTGCAGCCATGTCAAGGATGAAATGCTAATCACATGATTATTTAGTACCTTAAAATTATCTTAAAATATGGGGGCTGGAGACATGGTTCAGCAGATAAGAACACTGACTGTTCCTGCAGAAGACCCAGGTTTAAATCCCAGCACCCACATGGCAGCTAACAACTTTCCGTAACTCCAGTCCAAGGGGATCCCACAGCCTCTTCTGTCCTCCGCAGGCATTGTATGACATGGGTGCACTTACCTATATGCAGACAATACATGCATACACATAAAATTAAAATAATAAATATTTTTAAAAAATACCAAAACCACACTAAAGAGCTTCCTGGGCTGCACAGCCTCCAGTGTCCTGGTGCCAACACCTTTCCTGGATAACTCCAGCACCCATGCACCTTGAATCCGCCAGCCTCTTTCACCCTCCCAGCTCCCCTGCCCCGTCAATCCTCCTAGCCTGGGTACTGACCCATTTCTTGTCTTGGCACCCCAGATACCAGGGCCAGACCCAGACCTCTTGGCCCAGAGCCACCACTGCTTCCTGATCCTTTGCATCCAGACCAACCCAGTTTCTCCCTGCAGTCCCCAGGAACCCCCTGGGCCTGGTCCTGCCCCAACCTCCCTTTACTTCCCTGAGCAGCACAACCTCCAGGCACCCTGGTGCCAGCACCTTTCCTGGTCCCCAGGAGCCCTCTGGACCAGGTTCTGCCCTCACCTCCCTTTGCTTCCTGGGCTGCACAGCCTCCAGTGTCCTGGTGCCAGCAATTTCTTGGGTAAGTCCAGCGTGCCCACCACACCTTGACTCTCCCACCCTCTTTCACCCTCCCAGCTCCTCTGCTGAGTCTTTCCTCCTAGGCTGGGTACAGGACCATTTCTTGTCTTGGTACCCCAGACACCAAGGCTAACCTCTTGGCCCAGAGCCACCACTGCTTCCTGATCTTTTGCATTCAGACCAACCCAGTTCCTCCCAGTAGTCCCCAGGAGCCCTGGGGCCACTTCCTGTCCCCACCTCCCTTTGCACCCCTGAGTGGCATAGTCACCAACTTCCTGAGACCAGCATCTTTCCTGGGCCCTACTCCCAGGCTAGCCCAGCCCTGAGATTCCTGAGGGCAGCATCTCTCCTGGAGGGACCCAGACCTTAGGAGAAAGCCTGAGAGCATCTGAGCCTCATTTCACTTGGGCCTCTGTGGGAACTCCTGAAGACAAA
>NW_008357518.1:1149090-1150333 GCF_000622305.1 Nannospalax galili | reverse complement strand
AAACTCAACAAAGGAAGGCTTGAGTCTCACACAAGAACCAGATTCTACAAAAGAAATCCATATGTCAAAGTCACAAAGAAAAAATAACAACGTTAACAAACCAAAATAATATATCCCCACCAAGTACCAATAGTCCTCTAGAGGAGTAAATGAGAACTCTCTAGAGATACCATAGGATATAGAACACAAAAGGACAATTATAATCATGATAAAAGAATTCAGTAAATTTAAAGAACACACAAAGAAATCAAAGAACTGAAGGTCAATAGGGATAAACTTCTGAATGAATTCAGAAAAGAGAAATACTGAAGAATACTCAGGCTGAAATGAAGAAGGAAGTGAAACACTCAGTAAGCCAATTAGAAACAACAGGAGAAAGCCTCACCATTAGGATGAATAAAATGTAAAACAGAATATCAAGACTGGAAGATAAAGTGGATGAATCAGAACACTCAAGCAAAGATTATGAAAAATTTAAGATATCACAAGAATGGAATATGCAAGAATTGTGTCACACCATTAAAAAAAAACAAACTTATGAATCATAGGCATACAGGAAGGAGAAGAATCTCAAGGTAATGTTATGGAACAGATCTTCAACAGGCTTGTAGAAGAAAATTTCTCAAAATTAAAGAAAGACATGCCCATACAAATATAAGAAGCATATAGAACACCAAATAGACAGGTCCAGAAAAGAAACTCTCCCTGGTACATCATAGTAAAAACACTGAATGTTCAGAACAAAGGGACAATACTGAAAGCTTCAAAAGAAAAACAATAAATTACATGTAAAGCAAAACCCATCAGGATTGCAGATGACTTTTCAATGCAAACTATGAAAGCCAGAAGAGCCTGAACCAAAGTATTCCCAGTTGTAAATGACCACAGATGCCAACCCAGATTACCCAGCCAAAATGTCTAGCATAGTTGAAGGGGAAAGAAAAGTCTTCCATGACATAAATAGGCTGAAAGAATTCATGTCCATAAAGCCAGCCCTTCAGAGAGTTCTTGAAACAATACAAAGAGCTGAAGAAAGGAACAACTATACACAAGGGGTGACAGAAAGAAATTCAATGATGGTATAACTGTGGAAATCCACAGCTATATCAAGAATGCAAGCAGAAATGAAAATGTCAGGATTCAATACACATCTTTCATTAATAACTTTATCAATGGACTGAACTCCCCAGTCAAAAGATACAGACTAGTTGAACGGATTAAGAAACAAAACCCACCTTTTTGT
>NW_008357518.1:1147184-1149075 GCF_000622305.1 Nannospalax galili | reverse complement strand
GACAGACACTATCTCAAAGTGAAAGGATGGAAAAAAATACACCAAGCAAATGGCACTAAGAAAAAAGCAGGTTTAGCAATTCTAATATCTGTCAAAATAGACTTTAAACTAAAACTAATCAGAGGAGACAAAGAGGGCCACTTCATTCTGATCAAAGGAAGAATAAACAAGATATTACAATCATGAATGTATATTCACCAAACACTGGTGCACCCAACTTCATAAAAACAGTACTACAGGACTTTAAGACCCAGATTAATCCCAACTCATTAATAGAAGAGGACTTCAATACCCTGTTGCTGCCATTAGATAGATCAACAGGACAGAGAATTAACAGAGACATCTGAATTAAACAATACCATATATCAAATGGACCTAACAGACATCTAGTGAATATTCCACCCAAGCACCAAAGAATATACTTTCTATTCAACACCCCATGGAATCTTCTCAAATATTGACTATGTACTGAAGCACAAAACAAACCTCAACAAATACAAAGAGATTGAAATAATTCCATGCACTCTATCAGACCACAATGCAATAAAGCTTAAAATCAACACCAGAAGAAACCCCAGTAACCACATGAACACATGGAGATTAAACAACACACTCCTGAGTGATGAATGAGTCAAAGGAGAAATTAAGAAAGAAAGGTGAGGCCGCCCCTCCACTCTCCAGGTGCTGTTTCCGGGCGCCGCTACTCGGCTTGCACAGGTGTCGCCTGCGGCTGCTCTCCATTCACATGGTGCTGATCGCACAGGCGCGACGCCTCCTGCCGACATACAGGCACCACCTCCTGGGCACCGCCTCCCATGGCACGGGCGCTGCCCTTTGCTCCTCGCTGCAGCCACAAGCTGTGGCCGCGCTTCTGCTGGCTTGGCACTGAGACAGCTCTTCTGCTCGCCTGACGCTGCCTCCGATCGTCACTACTTCTCCCCGGTCCAGCCCCAGGGCTGGTGAGGAGACTGTGTCAGCGGAGCCACATTCAGATACAGGAGACCAGGTTCAGTGGCACAGATCTAGTTTGTTGTAGAAGGGCACAAGCGTATATAGGGGTAGGGATCCAATCAAGAAGCTACAACTCAGATCTTTGAAAGGGCTGTGTCCTATCATGACATCCCGAGTCATACACATTATTAGCATGATAGGTTTCAGGTTACTTAGGTTCCTCTTTCCTGTATGGGGCCTGGATTTCTGGGAACCACTTGACACAGGCTGTTGAAATATCTAAGTGTTGCAATTTAGAATCTCAAGGGTGGTGATTAAGGAGTGGCGAGCTCTAGGCATCAGTCTCATGATCTGACAATGGGAGCAAATGTTACAAGGCATTCCTTGTGGCTCCAGCAGTCGGGCCATTGTGGAGGGCCTGCTGTATGGCTGTCATTAAGACTTTCATCCTAGGCTCAAGCTTGTCTCCCACAGAAAGGAAAGTATTCCTGGAATTAAACAAAAAGGACAATACAACACAACAGTACCTCTTTCACACATTGAAAGCAGTCCTTAGAGGGAAGTTTAGAGCTCTAAGTGCCTACATTAAAAAATCAGAAAGCACACAAATAAATGACTTAACATTGCAACTCAAGACACTTGAAAAGCAACAGCAAATGAAACCCAAACCCAGCAGACAAGAAGAAATAACAAAAATCAGGGCAGAAATCAATGAAATTGAATCAAAGAAAACAATACAAAGAATCAACAATTCCAAGAGCTGGTTCTTTGAAAAGATAAACAAGATTGATAGACCGCTAGCCCAGTTAACCAAAAGAAAGAAACAACACCTTCAAATCAACAAAATCTGAGATGAAAGGGGAAACATCACAACAGACACCAGAAAGATACAGAACATTATAAGGGAATACTTTAAAAACCTATATGCTACTAAATTTGA
>NW_008357518.1:1146499-1146728 GCF_000622305.1 Nannospalax galili | reverse complement strand
TCACTATGATCAAGTTGGCTTTATTCCAGAGATGCAGGGATGGTTCAATATTTATAAGTCAGTAAATGTCATAAATCATATAAATGGGCTCAAAGACAAGAACCACATGGTCATTTCAATAAATGCAGAGAAGGCCTTTGACAACATTCAACATGCATTTATGTTCAAAGTCCTAGAGGGAATTGGACTGAAGGGAACATACCTCAACACAATTAAAGCCATATACAAC
>NW_008357518.1:1144931-1146432 GCF_000622305.1 Nannospalax galili | reverse complement strand
GGAAGCAGACAAGGCTTTTCACTATCCCCACTTCTCTTTAACATAGTACTTGCAACTCTTGCAAGAGCAATAAGGCAAGAGAAGGAAATTAAAGGAGTAATAATTAGAAAAGAAGAGATCAAATTATCCCTTTTGCAGATGATATGATATTGTATCTAAGAGACACCAAAAATTCCACCAGAAAACTAGAAATTATTAACACATTCAGTAAAGTGGTAGGTTTCAAAATTAATCTACAAATTCTGTAGCCTTTCTATATACCAATAACAAGCAATCAGAGAAAGAGTACATGGAAACATTCCCCTTCACAATAGCTGAAAAAAAAATCTCAGAATAAACCTAACCAAAGACTTTAAAGACCTCTACAATGAAAAATTTAAATCTTAAAGAAAGAGATTGAGGGGCTGGAGAGATGGCTCAACAGTTAAGAACCTTGGTTGTTCTTGCAGAAGACCTGGGTTCGAAACCCACACCCACATGGCAGCTAACAACTGTCTATAACTCCAGTCCCAGGGGATCCAACAGCCTCTTCTGACCTCAGCGGGCATTATATGATGCAGGTACACTTACCTACATGCAGGCAATACATGCATACATATAAAATAAAAATAAAAATAAATTTTAATAATGGAAAGAGATTGAGGAAGGCATAAGAAGATGGAAGGACCGCCCATGCTCATGGTTTTGAAGAATTAATATTGTGAAAATGACCATCCTACCAAAAGCCATTTATAGATTCAATGCAATGCCAATCAAAATCCCAATCCTAAGATTCATATGGAAGCACAAAAGACCTCCAGATTCATAACCTGGATATAACCACAGAGAAACATAACAACTCACAGGCACACAGATTCATGGTCTTTAAAATACCTGATCTGTGCTCTTAGACAATGTCTAGTTTAAGAAATAAAAGTATGTCACAATACACACATAGATGAATGGAACATCATTGAAGATCCAAACCCAAGTACATACAGTTTCAGCCACCTGATATTTGACAAATGTGCCAAGAACGCACAGTTGAGGAAAGACAGCATGTTCAACCAATGGTGCTGGCAAAACTGGATCTCCACCTGGAGAGGAGTGAAACTAAACCCCCTATCTTTCACCTTGCACAAAAGTCAATTCCAAATGGATCAAAGACCTCAATATGAAGCCCTAAACTCTGAAACTGTTAGAAGAAAACATTGGCAATAACCTACAAGATACAAGTGTAGGAAAGGATGTTCTAAACGGGACCGCATTAACCTAAAAAGCTTCTGCACATCAAAAGAAGCAACCAAGGAAGTGAAAAGAAAACCCACAGAATGGGAGAATGTCTTCACCAGCGACACAACTGACAGAGGTTTAACATCCAGAATATACAACGAGCTCAAAAAACAAAGAATCAAGAAAGGAAGTAACCCAAGTAAAAAGTGGGCTAAGGAGCTGAACAGAGAGTTCTTAAAAGAAGAAGTAAAGATGGCTAAGAAGCATCTTAAAAGATGTTCAACATCAC
>NW_008357518.1:1137827-1144810 GCF_000622305.1 Nannospalax galili | reverse complement strand
CTCATCCACTGCTGGTGGGGCTGCAAACTGGTTCAACCCCTGTGGAAAGCACTGTGGAGAACTATTTAAAAACTACAATTGAACCTACCATTTAACCCAGTTATACCACTCCTTGGCATATACCCAAAGAACTCATCTGATTGCAGAGACACTTGTACATCCATGTTTGTTGCTGCTCTTTTCACAATAACTAAGAGATGGAAGCAACCAAGTGTCCCTCAACTGACGAGTGGATAATAAAAATGTGGTTCATTTATATGATGGAGTTTTATTCAGCAGTAAAGAAAGATGAAATTTGCAGGTAAATGGATGGAACTAGAAACTGTTATACTAAGTGAAGTAACACAGACTCAGAAAAGAAAAAAAAAAGACTTATGTTCTCCCTCATATGTGGATCCTAGCACCAAATCCTCATAAGTAAGTATGTATTCAGACATAACTACAGGATCCAGGATAGTTAAAGAAACCATGGAGGTAAAGGGAAAAGAATCTGAAAGAGAAGAACAGTAGGAAATAGGTGTTAATAAGGGAGATATGTATAAAAATGGGGTTTTTTTAAGGGGAGGCAGGAGGGAAGGCTATACAATGATCCTAGGGGTTAAAGGGAAAGAAGGAGCTCAAGAGAAGTAGGACCATAGGAGAAGGGTATTATTAAGGGAGAAATGGGAAAAACGGGGGCATCTTAAATGGGGAAACCATGGTGGAAAGGTTAGATAGTGCAAGAAATAAATAGTGCCCAGCTAGTTTTAAAATACTAGGGGGAACCATATTAGTCCAACAACCCACTGACAAATTATACATACAACCAGATCAAAGAATGTAATATATGTCTAGGAAAAGTTTATCTGAGAGTGATTGGTATTTGCCCAAGCTTTATGAACATGACATATGGAAATTAAAAGTACCAGACCGGTGGAACTAACCTTCTTGGATGTTTAACAGCCATACTATGAGGCCTATACTAATTTGGACAGAGGGACATAAAGGACAGTTTTTGCTCCTTTCCCTCCTAGGTCGACTAAGTTCCAGGGGAGTATGAGTATCTCTCAAAATGTCCTGTAACTATGGTAAGTCGCCTGTCCTCTTGAATAAGGAGGCCATGGAGACCTCACCAGATGGACCTTAACCAGTGTCCAGTCTACAAAGAGGAGGATCAACACATAGGAAACATCTCCTCCATGCTTCCAAGTGAATCCAGCCATGGTTGAGTAGAACCTTTGACTTATCTTCACATAGACAGAACTGGTAAAAGAATCGAGCCAGGGGCTCCTCCCAAGCCCATGTGACCCTTGAGGAACAGATCCTCAAACAACCTTAAGAGTAAAAATAAATTGGTTTTTCTGGGCCAGTTGTAGGGTCTTAAACACCCAAAAGAAATGTAATACCAAAGATTAAAGGGGTCAATGTAATTTTTTAAGGGTACATATGAATATCTAAAGGCTACATAACAAGAAACAATGCCACACAGGCGATACCTTCCTTTGAGTTGTTGGCCAGGGTGGCCCAAAATACTCCCAGACAGTAACCCAGCATAAAACTGGGAAAATGAACAGCAGACCCCAATCTTAAGGAATATTGACAGCTGATTGCTGCTAGATGAGGAATCTTCCTAAAACAAGGATCTCTAGATAGACTGACTGGATTCAGCAGATGGGCAAGCATTCGGGAATGGCTGGGGGTACTGACAACACAGTGGACAGTAACAGGGATGACAGAGTATATGGGCTCCAGTGCATGTTGGGGGAGGCTATGTGAATTTGCCATTTGGGAAGGGGATATATAGATGAATAAGATTGTGTGGGATGTTCTGTATGATACACACACACAGAAATTAAAGAATTAAAAAGAAAGACATAATTGAGGAGGAAGCGTAAAAATTTACTTCATGTTAAATAGTAGAGGTGATAAACATTACCATTGAAATCTACCTGATACTTTATATCCATACTCAGGTGCTAAGGATCCGAGTGTAACCGACTGTGAGTACTAAAAATCAGATACATAGAGATTAAAGACACATGTGCAAACATCTAAGTGTTAATAGCATTAAAATGTTTTAAAATTAAAAACAGCATATTTTAAAATGAAATGGAGATCTTCTTTAAAGGGTCAAGACTCACTAAATTTTATGTCTTACAGGGTTTATACTGGGTTCAATATTGTATTACTGTATTAATTCAACTGTGAACCTAAAAATTTACAGCTACTTTTGAAAGAGATGTATCCTTGCTCTGGAATGTGTTACTGAATATGTTAAAGCTGTAACGAAATGCTTCTTCTAATCATGTCATTATTAAATTTAAAAAAATTGTTTTTTATGTTAAAAAATTATCTTAAAATAATAATGAGACCAAAAACATACTGTGAAAATATGCTATCCAACACAGAGTCCTGAGCAGGGGAAACAGATGCTAGAGAGCCTCAAACAGGAAATCTGCCTGTCTTTTTTGTAGCAAGATGATGAAAATTAAAACCACAGTGTGGTACAGTTCATCTATCAGACAGAAACAGATCAAGAAGTTTGGTATCTCAGCACATTTTCCAGAATGCTGGGAAAGAGATGCCACCAGGGCTGTCTGTGGGGCAGCTGGAAGGCACTGGGCCACCTGCAGAATGCAGACCTGGTGCCCACATCCTCCACTTAGCTTCTGGAATTACGTGTGTGAATTCTAAAGGAGTACTTCCCAAGGGTGGTCCCCAGTTATTGTTTGGTGGTGAAGGTTCACAGTTTACATGTGTTCATCGTGGGCTTGTCTGGAAGGGCTAGTATGTTCAATTCACTCTCTCCTCTTGAGACCTGTTCTTGAAGGCCCTTTTAGGATGCTCCATGCAGTCTTCTCAGGAGTGTTACATGCTTTGAGATTAATTTCTGCACTTTTTTTCCTAATTACAAAGTGATCTTTAGGGGCTAGAGAGAATGCAGAGTGGTTAAGAATGCTTACTGTTTTTCCCAAGGACCAGAGTTCTGTTCCTACCACCATGTGGAGACAGCAATCCTGAACTCTAGCTACAGGGGACCCAAAGCTCTCTTCTGGCCTCCACAGCATGCACACACACACACACACACACACACACACACACACACACACACACACTGAAAAATAAAATGAATCTTAAAAACTGTAAAGCCTTTCTGTGGTTATTGAACAGGCCACCTAAGTAATCTATGAAAGCCCTCTGGATCTCCTGCCTGCCACATTTAATGCAGTCTGTAACTGCTGTCATCATTTTGTGCCTGTCACTTGTGTGTGAGACGCTTACTGGGACATTAGAGAAGGACCTTCTCTGTATGGTAGTGAAGCACTGAGACCTCAGGATGGGGGTTGGAGGAGCTTGCTTCACAAAAGTTATGTGAGACTTCCAGAGGGTAACCTGGAATGATCTGTAAGGGATGAGAAGCAATGCATGCTGGGTAGGATGAAGTCAGTCAGAGGACTTTAAAAGCCAATGATTTCACACTACAAAGTTTGAAAACTGAAAGCATTGTCTATCAGGATGAAATCTGTGTTCACCAGTTGGTTACCTGTCCTCTCATTCTCTTGAAGCTGTCTTTTGAATGAGCAGCAATTCCAAATTTTGCTTAAGTCAAACGTCTCAATTTTCTTTTTGGGTTTTTGTGCTTTTTGTTTAAATATTTTCTCTCCACACATGCCCCATCCCCCACATTCTCAAATACCTGCTTCAGTAGTCCCTTTTGCAGCCCACATTCTCAAATACCTGCTTCAGTAGTCCCTTCTGCGGTTTGGGGCTTTAATGCACCTGTGCTAGATCTCTGTGCCTGCTGCATGGTGATGGCCCAACTTCACCTTGTCTCTCCCCACTTCTGAATCATGTTTGGAATCTGTGGGTTTTGCACTTGTCTCACCCTGAACCTCCCTGATGTGTCAGGTCCACGCAGCTGCATGGGTCAGCTTGAGTCCTTTCTCCGCTCCTCCATTTATCAGGTCAGTGCTACACAAACGGAAGTATTGCTGGACTTCTAAAAGAAACCCTGGTTTCTGGCAAATGCCATCACCTCATTCTTCAGGAGCCCAGAAGGCATTAGTTAACTCTTCCTTATACATTTAGAACCAACTTGATAAGGTTAATGAACCACCTTATGAGGACTGAAATAAATTTAGAAACATTGGGCATCTTTAAGACACCAAGTTCCCTACCCACAAGCATGGCATATTTCCCAATCTTCTTAGGAAATTTTAGACTTTCTTTGTAGAAAGTTAAGTAATTTTGCCTGTAAAGGGCTCAAGCACATTTGGTTAGATTTAGTCCTAGCACCTTGTATCCTTTCCCCTCTTGTAGATAATATCTATATACAAAATAACATTTTCCTTTTGTTGCTTGGGTAAAGAAATAAAACACAAGTGACTTTTATAAGTCCTCTTATCAGTTCTCATAATTTGAAGACCTATGAGTCTTCAAAGAACTTACGTGCAAATACCATTGCTCTTATGCCTCCTTTTCAAATACTCACTCATTTATGTCTCTCAGCATACCTCATCTTATGCAACAGGATGGAACCACTAACGTGGTCTAAGGGCAGCTCCTCTTTGCTCTTTTTAATCTATTTGTTTCTCCATATATGTGTATGTGCATGTTCATGCATGTGCCCATGTATGTGGGGGTATATGTAAAGGCCAGAGATCCATGTCAGATATCTTCTATCACTTTCCACCTTATTTTTTTATATTTGGGTCTTTTTGAGACAGGGTCTCCTTGTAGTACCAGCTGACCTAACTATGTAGACCAGGCTGGCCTTGATCTCATAGAGATCTGCCTGCCTCTGCCTCCCGAGGGCTGGGATTAAAGGCGTATGCCACCATGCTTCCACCTTATTTTTTGAGGCAGAGTGAGCCTGATTAATTAAACCAGTGAGCCCTTGGGATCCTCCTGTGTGTGCCTCTCCAGTGATTGGATTATAGGAGCACACTGCCAATCTTAGCTTTTCACCTGGGCTCTGGGGATCTGAACTCTAGCCCTCATGCTTACATGGCAAGCACTTTCCTGGCTTAGCCACCTCTCTAGCCTCTCTTTGCTCTTTTTGAAAGGAAATATTTAGCTTCTGTGATTTTTAAAAATATTTACTCTAAGTTTTTTTGTTGTTGTTGTTTTAGATTTTCTTTTTCTTTTTTTAATTGAATTTTTGTGTATTTCATACGGAACATCTCAAACAATCTTAATCATCTTAATACCCCTGTCCTCACTTGGCACCCTCCCGTAGCCTCCCTGCACTGGATCCCATATGCTCTGTCATCTTTGTTATGGTCCACTGTGTCAAGTCAGTGTCCCCAGACGTTCCCCAGTGCAAGTCCATCCACTGAGGTTTAATTAGCCTATCTGCTCTAAGATTTTTGTAGGTTCAGTTTCAGTTAAAGAAAATTCTTCCATCTCAATAGGTTGAATAGATGCAAAATTTTATCTAACATTTTTCAACACTCACTGAGATAATCTTTGACTTTTCTAGTTTAATGTAAAGGTGTAGTAAACTACATTAAATGGTTTTTGAGTATTCTGTCAAATTTACCTTCTAGAATAAATCCAATGATCATTCTAGATCACCGATCATTCTTTAACTGGATTTTTCTGAAAAATGACCTCAAAGTAAGGACCCTGCAGGTGGGCTTCCTCAATCTGCCCTGCATCTGCATATAGGAACCATCACCTGGCGGCTGCCTGGCAGTCTCTGTGACTAGATTTCAAGTTGCCTTTTCAGCCTTGGAAGAGCAATCCATTTTGGGGATGGTCTTTTCCCTGAGCCTGAATCCTGCAGTTTCTAGAAATATGGACATTCTTGTTGTTATGAAGCCAAAAAGATATGTCTTGTTGTCTTTTTTCTACTGTATGGACATTTGAGAGCCAGTATTTCACAGAACAAAGTATATATTTATTTCCAGAGGCTTTCACGTGTGTGTATTTGTATGTATGTATTCGTATATGTGCAGGTACACATGTGTGCAGGTACATATGGAGGCCAGAGGACATCTCAGATGCCATTCCTCAGGTGTCATCCACGTTGTACTTTTAAAATATTTTATTTATTATTTTCATTTTATTTGTATGAGTGTATTGTCTGCATGCATGTAAGTGCACCCGTGTCAGCAATACCCTCAAAGGAAAGAAGAAGACACAAGATTCCTTGGAACTGGAATTATGGATGGCTGTTAGCCACCATGTGGGTGCTGAGAACTGAACCCAGGTCCTCTGCAAGAGCAACCAGTGCTCATAACCACTGAGCCATCTCCAGCACCGACGCTGTGTTTTTTTAAAACAATATTTCTCACTGCTCTGGGACTTGCTGATCAAGCTGGCTGACTGGTCAGCGAGACCCAGGGATCCACCTATCTCCACCTCTCCAGTGCAAAGATTGCAAGCACAGGCCACCACACCTGGATTTTTAAAAAATGTGAGTCCTGGAGGATCAAACTTAAGTTCTCATGTTTACAACATAAGCACTTTACTGACCAAGCTGTCACCCTAGGTTTCAAATATTTGAATTCAGTCTTTCAATCTAGGAACGTTTTAATGGCTTATTTCTTTACATTTTTTTAATTTAGAAAAAACATATAATATTTTTATGTGTTCATTAAATGGCATTTGATTAGCGCAATGCTATACCAATAGATAACAATACTAAATAAAATATTTAACAGTTACTAAAAATTTTAGAATACTGACTCAAGGTTGGGCGTAGTGGCACATGCCTTTAATCACAGCACTTGTGAGACAGAGGCAGGCGGATCTCTTGTGAGTTCAAAGCCAGCCTGGTCTACAAAGTAAGTTCCAAGCTAGCTGGGACTACAGGGAGACCCTGTCTCAAAAAATACCAAAAAAAAAAAAAATCATAAAAGGAAAAATCTCTTCCACAACAAGTTTTATATGAGAGAACAATTATTTGAAAAACCAATTCTGTCTCAATCTTCCTTCTCTTGCTTATAAAGGCTGTGTGGGGCCATGGAGGGAGATGACAGGATCTGGTTTTGACAGCC
>NW_008357518.1:1125393-1137784 GCF_000622305.1 Nannospalax galili | reverse complement strand
TATTTATTTATTTATTTATTTATTTATTTATTTATTTATTTATTTTGGTGGGGGGTCTTTTTGAGACAGGATCTCCCTGTAGCTCCAGCTGGTCTAGAACTCACTATATAAACCAGGCTGGCCTCGAACTCACAGAGATCCACCTGCCTCTGCCTCCCTAGTGCTAGGATTAAAGGCATGCACCACCACGCCTGGCTTTGACATCCACTTTGTGTCATTCACTTCTAGGTAGTCAAGACTGCTGCAGGGAGCCACAGCAGCTTCAGGGTACCCCATGTGCTGCACTGGAGCACACAGCCCAGACCTCTCAAGTAAGGCTGCCTTGACTGTCAGTAGTCATGCTCGGTGATTCACCTATGACTTAGAGTCAAGATGCCATGGACAAACAGGACAGCTTAAAGGAAGTTATTGTGTGAATGGGGTCAGCCTGGGGCTCAGTGGAGAGAGTCTTTGTGGTACTACAGCTCTGCTTGATTCTTTTCTTTTTAATTAAAAAATTTATTTAGTTTTATTGAATTTTGCAATTTTCATACAATATAATTTGATGGTATTTAGATCCCCTCCCTATCCTCACCTCTTCTCACTGCTTCCACCCAATTTAATGTACTCTATTGTAAATATATGTATATATATGCTCATAACCACTGAGCATAGGCCTATGGAACCTAATTAGTGTCCCCAAATGTCCTTCAGTGTGGGACCATCCCCCTGAACCTGGTTAACTTACAAAGAGTCGCATCCTTGAAAGAGACTGACTCTCTCCCCTCCCAGCAGCCATCCATTTCCAGTACATCCTCAGGTAGGGTTGGGGTTTCTTACTCACTTCCCCATGTCTATGCTGGAATTTTGTCTGGTTTGAGTCTGCTTGGATCTTATGCATGTTGTCATCATTGCTGTGAATTCATATGAATAACTCCCCATCTGTCTGAAATATTCTATTTCCTTGTGATTGTCCACCACCTCTGGCTCTTACAATCATTCCTTCTCCTCTTCTATAATGATCCCTGAGCCTTGGGAGGCAGAAGTTTGATATAGGTATCCTATTCAGGGTTAAGTACTCTGTAGCCCCTTATTCTCTCTATGTTGGCCATTTATGAGTTTCTGTGTTAATCATCATCTGCATAAGGAAGCTTCTCTGATGAGAGTTGAGAGATGCAATTCTTCTCGTAATTAGAAAAACTAATTTCAAATTTCTTATGGAAACACAAAAACCAGGATAGCCAAAATTATCATGAACAATAAAAGAACTACTGAGGCATTACGTTCCCTGATCTCAAATTATACTATAGAGATATAGCAATAAAAACAACATGGCACTGGCATAAAAACAGGCATATTGATCAGTGGAACAGAATTGAGGACCCAGATTTAAATCTACACGTTTACAGCCACCTGGTTTTTGACAAAAGAGCCACAAATACACACTAGAGAAAAGACAGCATGTTCAACAAATAGTGCTGGTTGAACTGGATAGCTACATGTAGAAGAATAAAACTAGATCCCTGTCTCTCACCATGCACAAAACTCAAATCCAAATAGATCAAGGATGTCAACAAAAGACCTGATACCGAGTCAGATAGAGGAGAAAGTAGGGAATACACTGGAAATTATAGGCACAAGAAACAACTTTCTGCTTGATTCTTAAAATTCACTCAAGTCTTCACAATCTTATGTTGCCTGACAAAGTCATCAAAACACCCTAGCCAAAGCCAAGCATAACCACAAAGCGACTCACTTGTCCTGGCTTCCTACTGCTGTCCCTTTAACCTTCCCCTGAGTTTGGTGACATCATACTTTTCACTTTCTTTCTCTTCTTAGACACCTGTACTGTCTCTTGAGCTCAACACCACACAAGGTTAAAGACAGGATCACCAAAAAGCTCTGTCTTGCTTTAGGTTCTCGCATTTGCCAGAGAAGGCCTGTATTAGTTCTTGTGTGTGTACTCACACACCTATTATCCATGCCTGTGGCCCTGTCCTCTTCTAAGGGACTTCTGTCTGTGACCACATCCTTTAACTCCTTCTATCCCCACTTCTGGCTCCCACCTGTCCAACTCAACATCAGTGAACCCACAGCAAGCTTCCCTCCCTGGGAGGTAGAGATCTCCTCTCTGGTTTCCCACTGTGTACTGCTATGATCTCCCATCTCACTGCCTATCTGGAGTTCTCCAAGGTTCTGAACCCAGCAGTACCTCCCCAGCCTTGGAGTTTAAGGTTCTTTACAGTTCAAGTCTCAGACTCTGTCCTGGCACTGAACATCTGCATCCATATGTGCACCCACCTGACTGCTGGGGCTGTCAGAGTAAGGTGTGGAGATCCAGGTCCTGTTTGGTGCCTGGCATCCTGGATCTGCCTGCAGGGATGCTGCAGGGGAGCCTCCTGTAAAGGCTCTGCCCATTCAGGTGTGGGCATGGGACACTCATTTTTCTTTATTTTTCTGTAGTCAGTTATCACTGTTGTTAGTTTTTTAAACTATAAATAATATCTGAGTGAATGTGTTCTACATAAATTTTTGTTTATATTTTGCCTCATTCCCTGAAGAGAGAGTCCTGCATGCAGAAATACAGGTCCCAAGGTAATGAGTGCCTGGGAGTGTTGCATAAACACACCACTGAATTGCTCCTGCCTGTGAGAATGCCTCTCCTGCTACTCTTCCCACCTTGAGGCTCACTCGGTCACATTTGTACCTTGTGACATGCCATCTGTTCTGCTCTGGTTGTTAGCGAGGGGCAAGTGTTCTTAGCCCAGGAACCACGTGCATTTCCTTTTCTCTCTATCCATTCCTGCAGGTTTTAAAAAAGAGTTATCTATTTTTATGTGCTTGTGAGGGTGTGTCTGCATGAGTTTATGTGTGCTCCATAAACTGCTACAGGCAAGTACCCACAAAGGCCAGAAGCAAACATTGGATCCCCTGGAACTGAAGTTGCAATTGGTTGTGAGCTTCTCTGTGTAAGTTCTGGGAACCAAACCCAGGTTCTCTGCAGAAGTATGGGCTCTTAACTGCTGAGCCCTCTCTCCATGTCCCATTCTGGCAAGTTGCACACTCTTTTCTTGGAGTGGTCAAGCTTTTTCTCACCCATGTGCGTGAACTTAGTTGTCATAGCTCATTACCCTTTCATGGTAATGTCTGCTATCAATGTGTTTCTGAATTTAGGTGAATTATGGTGTTTCTTGACAACCTAAAGAAATTTAAGATTACTATGAAGTTGTTCTCTATCTTCCTTTTTCATTTGTTTGGTGGCTTAGAAATCTCTGCTGTGTCCAGATGTAAGGACCATATACGCTTTCCTGTAGTTACTCTTCCATTATTCTTTGATGCTTTTGTTTTAGTAAATGATATAAAGGTCTAAGTTGTCTTTCCTCTACATATGAATACTAAATTCCAATAGCTAATATTTAATGATCTATATTTTACCTACTGGCCTACATTATTCTTGTTGTTTTCAAGTGTAAACAACATTTCAATGAACTTTTTATATGTAAAGTCATTGCTATTGACACTTTCCTGTGGGCCTGAGTAAGTACCCAGCAACAGGAGATGCCTATTTTTTACCCACTCATGCCCAGGAATGTTGCTGGCAGCTATTTTAATGTGGCAGAGAGTGGAATTAAGCTAAATATATATCAAGAGAAGAATGGCCAACCAATTAGGAGACAGTATTGTGGAGCACTACACAGCAACAAAAAAGAAGAACCACTGCTGTGGGTGAAAATATGAATCAATATTAGGAGCAGAGTGAAAGAGCACACACCTTATGAATGCATTTGAATAAATCTACAGGCAGTAGAACTGGTCTCTAACAGTACAGACGTGTTAACTGGGCATATTAGCTACTTTTCTTGTTGTTGTGACAAAGTACCTGACACAAGCAACTTAAGGGAGGAAGGGCTTATTGTAGCTCACAGTTCAAGGGCACAGTCCATCATGGTGGGAAGGCATGGGGACAGGAGCGTGAGGCAGCTGCTCACATTGCATCCACAGTCAGGAAGCAGAGAGAGATGAATGTTGGTGCTCAGCTCATATTCAGTCCAGGACCCCAGCCCATGGGATGGTGCTGCCCACAGTGAATGTGTATCTTCCTATTTCAACTAACTCAATCTAGAAACACTCTCCAGACATGCTCGGCAACTTGTCCCGACATGATTCTGTAGCCTATGAGGTTGACATTCAGTATTAACTACCACACTGGGAAAAGCCATAAAAGATCCTTCTGGGTACTTTCAACTAGACTTGGAATGTTTCTAAAAGTACACACAGATTTGTGTAAGAACAAAGATTCATCAAGCTACATACTTAAATATGTATATTTAAATGTGTATATTAATTTTCTACCTCAATTAAAAGGTGAAGAGCATTCCTATGTGGAAGTATTATTTAGAATGACTTTTGGCCTGGTGCCCCATACTGAAGTGTGGACAGCAGCAACGTCAAGCGTCTCTAATGCAGACAGACACCCCTGACCTTGGAGGAGACTAGACCAGCATACAAAATCTGGATTTGAAGGGAATGATGACATATGCCTATAATCCCAGCACTTAGGAGGTGCAAGCAGGATGTTCAGGAGTTCAAGGTCATCCCCAGTTACATAGTGAGTTCAGGGCTAGCCTAGACCACTTTATCTCTAAACATCACACAAAAATCATACACACCTGTGTTTGACCCCCTCTGCTGCTGCTGCTCCTTGAGGACTCTGAGTTCCATTTCTACACTCTACAGATTGATATACACTGGTTTGAAGGCCAGTTACACACTAACAGAAGGCAACTTGGGGAGGAAAGGGTTTATTTCAGTTTTTAGGTTACAGTCCATCATTGATGGAAAAAGCCAGAACAGGAGCTCAAGGCACAAACCTAGAGACAGGAAGTGAAGCAGAGACCATGGAGGTGTGCTGCTTACCAGCTTGTGCCCCTGGCTTGCTCAGCTACCTTTCTTATACAACCCAGGCCCACCTGCCCAGGGATAACACCACCTACAGCGGCTGGGCCCTCCTGTATAAGTCAGCAATTAAGAAAATGTCAGCATAGACATGACCACAGAACAATCTGATTGAAGAAATTCCTCAGTAGAGGTTCCCTCTTTCCAGGTGGCTTTGGTTTGAGTCATTCCCCAGCCGCAATGCCCAGCTCTCCGTCACTCTCTTTCACCTCCTTTGCACCCTACAGTGCTAATCCCACCTTTGCCTTCCAAATCTGACAGCCTTGACCCTCAGCCCTGTGGGCACACTTTCCTCCATTCCTGCCTTCTTCCCTCCTGCTCTTCCCATTCCCCTCTCGAGAATCAAGCCTGGACCTTTCTAATGTAAATCTGCCATCTCCACACTTCCATGTTTGAAAGAAATCACCTTTAGGTCTTTGGATGGATCAGTATAGAGCAAGAATGGAAGCTGGATGGGTCGGGCCACACACTTGCTGGGTCAGACCACCCTCCCCTCTGCTTCCAACCCTACCTCTCTAAGGGGCTGGGAGTCTGGTGAATTCTGCCTTCATATTGTCCAATAGTAACTGTGATGGTACAGTAGAGCTGGCTGGGTACCTGGCCTGCAGCCCATTCCCTTCTCCTGCTCCAGGCTCTTCCCTGCACTGAGCAGAGCTGTGTGTGCACCATCCTGCAAAATGACAACGCACTCTTAATGATTATATTCCATACACCAATCCTTAAAAATAGGTGGATGTGAGTGAGAAAGAAATTGAGGCTGTTTAACAGAGTGGACAAACAGTTTTCAGCACACCAGTACCCACTTCAACTTAGTAAACAAACCTGACCTTTGCTTTAAGGGAATGGAATTGGACATAACAAAAAAACAAACACAAAATCAATGTTGATAACTCGATGTGACCGTCAGTTTGACTAGATTTAGAATCACCTAGGAGACAGTCCTCTGGGCAGGTAGGTGAAGGTGTTTCCAGAGAGACTTAACTGAGGAGGGAATACCCACCCTGAATTTGGGTACTGCTGTCCCATGGCCTGGGGTAACTGAGATGAATAAACATGGAAAAATGAGAAGGCAATCTGAGAACCAACAACCATCCCTCTCTGCTTCCTGGCTTAGGGCAGGATGTCACCAGCTATCTCACACTCCTTCTGTTATGTCATCCCCACCATGGTGGACTGGCTCCCTTCAAACTGTGAGCCAAAACAAACCCTTTCTTGTTTAAATTGCTCCCATCAGGTATTTTATCATAGCATGAGAAAAGTAATTAATACACTCAATGCTAAGTTTGGTCTCAAGGGCTCAGAATGGCCACTGTCTGCAGTGTTCCAGAGAAACCAAATCCATGTGTCCCAGCAATGGTTTACAATCTAGATCTGCTTGAACCCTTTTTTCTGTAGACCCAAGCAATGAGCATTCCATTTGTGAGCTGGCCAGAGACAGCAAGGGAAGCAGGGCTCCCGAGAGAGGGATGTTTGGGACTTGCTGCCATGCACTCTGCTCAGGGGGGTGTTAGAACATTTCGGGTAGAGAGCAGCTGGGGCCTCCAAGGGTGGTTGTGAGAGGCAGCAATAGAGACCATGACACAGGGAAGATGCCATGAGAAGTGGGACCCTTGTTAGGCTCCTGACCTCAAGGCATTAAACTCACAGCTGGGGACTTTCCATTCGTAGTAAGCTCTATTTTACATTTTGTCCACTTGGAGTTGGAGTTGGCAACTAGGACAAGGCTGGCAAGCCCAGCCTGGGCAGTGCAGTGTCCAGGGCCAACTCCCGAGACTCCGGGACTGTCAGCAAGGTATGCTTCCTTATGGAAGCAGCTGGAAGCTTCCCAGTGACTTTTAAAGTGGTGTTTAGGTTTAATATTCTCCAATTATCTACCTAGTAAAATGGATTAATTTATCTTTTAGGGAAATGGAAGTGCTTAATGGAGTCAGACACACTGTGAGTGCTCCACAAACTGCTACTAGGGGTGAGACAGGAGTGCAGGGATGAAGGATGCTGTACCTGGTCCTCCTTGTCCCCTTCCCTCTCCTGTATATCCTCCCTGTGGGCTCCTGTCACAGGGCTCCTCGCAGAGGTTGTTGGGCTTGTTCTGTGCCACACCATCTCTGGTCTAAGCCCCCAATCACATGGAATTCTGACCTTCCATTTAGTATCCAGTTACAGAATAAATTTTGCTCCAGGCTCTGCACTAAACACCCCCTTCAACATTCCAAGCACCAGTGTGATCTTCCTGGTGAGGTCTTCCATGTTGCCCCAGCACGTAGATATTGGGTTTCTCAAAACTTCCTCTTTTTAGTAAATCTTTTGCTTGCCAGTCTGTTGTATCCACCCATAAATTTTTTAGCAACAAGAATAAGAACCTGGATCGAAGGGTTGTGACCTTCCCAGTTAGCCTTCTCTACAACAGACTGACGGGAGTTCTGCCTGCTCAGTAGGTGGGAGAGCAGGGAGGATGGCACAATAGCCAATCAGAGTCTCATTTAGGGGCAAGGTGCTTTACTTCCAGTGGAAGGCCAGTGCCCAGGATGCTTTCTGTGCTGGGAAAGGTGGCCGTCTCCTGACAGGAAGGGAGGGAGGGAGGAGGGAGGGAGGGAACATGGGGCGATGTTCCTATGTAGGACCCACTAGGGAGAGAGAGAAGGTGGGAGGGAGGGAGGGAGGGAGGGAGGGAGGGACCACACACAAGCAATCAGAGCAACGGGAACCACAGTCACAGACGTCAGTGTCTTCTCACAGTGTAGGTCCAGCAGATACTGGCTGGACCAACACCTGACTTGGGGATCATAGCTCTACTCAGTTCCCTCTGTCAAACCTGAACTATGCACAGGGTCCCAATACTAAGGGACCCTTTAGTAAGGGTCCCAATATCCAGGGCCCTTCCCTCCCCTCAGGTACATGAAATGAAGTAAGTGAAGTGAACCAGGATTTGCTGTTGTTTATACAGAGTATAAAGCAGGGAGGGAAACACTCATTCTGAAAGTTTGCCCCTAACTAATAACAGAGCACTGATTCCAGGCAGGTCGGTAGCTCTGCAGGTCACATTCTACATGTTCCCTGGAAGCTAATTGTCTGTCACATGTGCATGGAGGTAGCTCAGAATTCTTGAAGCCCCAAGCCAGCCAGTTAAGAAGCATTGCCAGAGACTCGCTTTTCTGTGTTTATATCATAGGCTAAGTTAGAGGTGAGAGCTTAGGCCTTCTGTGTGCCACTTACAGGGCCACACATTAGGTATGAATGTGTGTCTGAGTGTAATACAGGCCTATGGTTTCTGCCCTCTGGAAGCTTACAGCAAACTGCCTGGGAAACAGATGCCATAGGAGCAGTCACAGGGTTCCCTGGAGGTACACTGCCACCCTCTCCATCTACCTGTCTCATGAAGACATGGGTAGACACCATGAGGAGACATGGAAGGGACACCAATAGAGGCCTTGAAAGGAACCACCACTGGCCAACCTGAGGCCACTTTCAGCTCTGCACCTCAGGGTTCTAAAAGAACCCTGAATATCAGAGGATGACTCCTGCTGCTGCCCAGCACAGCAGCAACTGTGATCCACAGGGGTCCCAGAACCTAGCTGCTTCAGAACCCCCAACCCACAGATGGAAGGTGAGTGCATAGATGCTCCAGGTTAGGCCTGGACAAGGTGCTGTCCCTGGGGAGGCCTGTGCAGTGTGTCTTTACTGCAAGCAGGCCCAGAGAGACCCCAGTCTACCAGTGGCCAGGCCATCCTAAAACAAGCATGATGCTGCCCAGCAAAATGGCTACTTGTGGATTCTGGGAAGGGCCAGTAATTGTCTTCAGTTGCATACCCACAGGTGAGCTTACCAGGCTCCACCGGATAGCTCCAAACTGTTGATCACACAGATATCCATGGTTAAAGTGGGTCACAAAACAAAACAAAAAGACATGAACTTAGTAAGAAACAGATTTGTAGGAAAGGAGTTAAGAGAGAGTGAGGTTAGAGTATCCACAATATACTATATACAATGAAATTGTCAAAGAACAAGTTTCATAGAAATTGTCATTCTAAAAAGGGGGAAAGTAACCCATGTGTGCCTCCTGATGACACAGCACAATGGCACCTGCTACCTTGCTGGAGGACCTGGACCTGAATCTGATCACGCTTCTGTGTCCAGCCTCATGGAGAAGACATGGGGTCCCTGTTGTACTCAGTCATGACAGCCTGATCTGGTCTTGGGAAATGGAATAGATTTTAAAACATATCAAGTTAACTGCAACAATAAAAAAATGCATGGGTGTGATTAACACAAAGTTAGGGTTGTAGTTAGCTGAGGAGAGAGAGGCTTGTGGCTGGTGTGAGGCTGATTTAGTTTGGCCTGTTATCCAGTGTGTTAGCTTTGAATCAATGCACTGAAGATTACTTGTGTTTCCTATGCCATGTAGCATGCTCCAGAGGTTGGGGAGATGACTGAGTTGGTAGTGATTGCCTTCTAGTCATGAAGAACTGAGTTCAGTCTCCAGAACCCACATTAAAAAATCAGGCGTGGTTGCACTAGGGAAACCGAGATAGGCAGATGCCTGGTGCTCTCGAGCCAGTCAGTTTAGCCTACTTGAGGAGTTTCAGACCAGTAAGAGACCCTGTCGTAGAAAAGAAAAATGAATGACACATGAGAAACTGAGAAATGACACCCAAAGTTGTTGTCTTCTGGCCTACACATACACACACACACACACACACACACACACATGTACATCTGTGTGCTATCATACAAATGCTCTTGTGTTCCTGTTTTCAAACTGGTAGGTGCTCCTCCCTCTTCTAAAACTCTCTGTGGTCTCATGTTGTGAGAGAGTTCATCTGCCATACTGTGTGTTTGCAGAGACAGATGTTCACATTTCTGTGTAGGTGGAAAGCAGCTTTGCTTCTGGTCAGAGTGAAAACTGGTCATGAACTTTCACATGGAAAATCACTGGCCTGAGTATCTTTGGAGAAGGTAGTACATCAATTCCCGTATTGACTTGTTTATCCACGAGCTCATGGGCACCTGCTGCCAGGAGCAGGCCAAGAGAGTACTCGGGCCTCTGGGTAAGCAGAGAATTCCTGGGGGATGCCGAATGGATGGCAAGAAATTGAGATGTACCAGTAATAAACTTGGTGTTTACAGGGCCTTCTGGGGAAAAGCAAGCTTCCATAAAAAACAGACCCTACAGTCTCAGGAGTGAATGAGCAACAGGAGGTGTGCGTGCCAGGACTCTGCCTGCAAACCATGTAGCCTACACCAACATTGACTTGAACTTCCTAGTTCTAGAGACTTGCTAAGGCCTCAAAGCCAAGAGCAAGAGGGCAGAACTAATAACAGGAAACCACAGGACTTACAGAAAATAGCCAGAGCCACCACGTCCAAGGTCCATCACCCATCATCTGTCAGCAGGTGATGTAACATGTTCAGGGGGGGCCTCATCTTTTAAGTCCTCAGGACAGTGGCTAGTGTAGACTGCAGTTGGTGGACTTATTCTCCCACATCTAGTTGATGCTGATGAGGACTGGTGGAGTAGTCATCCTTCAGAATCCACTGGAGAATGGTTCAAAGCCCCTCCAGACCCTGCACCTACCAAGGCAGGGGTACCCAAGTCCTTATATTAAATAGCAAAGTTTCAAGTAACCTATGCACATTGTCCTGCCAACTATATCAACTGCAAGTTACTGGCAATACCTGATGCAGTACTAGTCCTTCACACAGTTGTTATCCTGTGTCTCTAGGGAGTAATGACAAGAAAAATACTGTGTGTTCAGTTCAGAGGCAGATTTTCATATAATATTTTCATATATATGTGTATATATACACAAAACAACATAATTACATACTGAAAATAAATTACAGGTAAAAACTTTAAATGCAACAGAGGACAAGTCATAATAACTATCTCACTGTATTCACCTTGGGAGTGAGACCATAGTGTTCATTGATGATATCAAAGGTAACATCACACACATCAAAACTTCACAGTCTGTGTACTCACACACCAGTGTGAGCCACAAACTTTCCTTTCACAGGGGTGATTCCTATTAGCCTACCACAGAACCGGATTTCTGTTGTAAACTACAAAATTTTCAATAAAAATCTTATTTAAAAAAATGGGGCTGGAGAGATGGCTCAGCGGTTAAGAGCACTGGTTGTTCTTGCAGAAGACCTGGGTTTGAATCCCAGCACCCACACGGCAGCTAACAACTGTCTGTAACTCCAGTCCCAGGGGATCTGACAGCCTCTTCTAACATCCCTGGGCATTGAACAACACAGGTGCACTGACCTACATGCAGGAAATACACATGCACACATAAAATTAAAAAAAAAAAGTTTAAAAAAATTAACAGAGGGGCTCACCTCCCTCTGCTTCCCTGGGCCTGAAAGACCCACAGTCCTCTCTCCAGGATAAGTCAACCCCCGCAACCCCACCCCCAGACACCCCCCATGCCCCCACGTGCCTTGACTCCCCAAACCTCATTCACCCTCCCATCTCCCCGGCCCACCTCTCCTCTTAGCCTGGAACCTGTCCCATCCCTTGTCTTGGCGCCCCAGACACCAGGGGAAACACCACTGCTTCCTGATCCTTTGCATCCAAACCAACCCAGTTCCTTCTGGGGTCCCCAGGAGCAGTCTGGGCCTAACCCCACCCTCACCTCCCCCTGCTTCCCTGGTCTATACAACCCACCAGGCTCTTTCCCAGGAGCCCTTGGGGCCTGGTCCTGCCCTCATCTCCATCTGCTTCCCTGGGCTGTGCAACCCCCAGCCTCTTTCCTGGATGCTGGGGCTGACCTTTCCACTTGCTAATCCTTTGCATCCAGACCAACCCAGTTCCTAGTGCAGTCCCCAGGATCCCTTGGGGCATCTTCCCACCCCATCACCCTTTGCATCTCTGGGTGGCATGGCCACCAGCTTCCCTAGATCAGCATATTTCCTGGGCCCTGCTTCCAGGCTAGTCCAACCCCCAAATTCCTGAGGCCAAAATCTTTCCTGGAGGGATCCAGACCTTAGGAGAAAGCCTGAGAGCATCTGATCCTCATGAGACTTGGCCTCTGTGGGAACTCCTGAAGACAAAAGTGATCTGGCCACTCCAATATAAAATCAAAAGAGAGAACCCAAAGCTTAGGGGAACCAGCTTTTCATGTCCAAAAAGTAAACCACAAAGGCACATAAAGTTTACAAAAAGAAGCAAACCTAAACTTGAAGGCTTGAGACTCACTCAAGAATCAGAAATTACAAAAGAAATTCACATGTCAAAATCACAGAGAAAAAATAACAACATGAAAAACCAAAATAACATATCCCCACCAAATATGAATAGTCCTCTAGGGGAGTACAATGAGAACACCCTAGAGACAATGCAGGACATGAAACTCAAAAGAACAATTATAAACATGATAAAAGATTTGAGTGAATTTAAAGAACACACAGAAAGAAATCAAAGAACTGAAGGAAGATAGAGATAAACCTCTGA
>NW_008357518.1:1124296-1125139 GCF_000622305.1 Nannospalax galili | reverse complement strand
ATCATAGGTATACAGGAAGGAGAACAAGCTGAAGATCATGGTATGGACCAGATCTTCAACAGGATTGTAGAAGAAAATTTCCCAAAATTAAAGAAAGATATGCCCATACAAATACAAGAAGCATATAGAACACCAAACAGACAGGACCAGAAAAGAAACTCTCCACAGTGCATCATAGTAAAAACACTAAACGTACCAAATAAAGAGTCAATATTGAAAGCTGCAAAAGAGAAATAACAAGTCACATATAAAGGAAAACCCATCAGGATTACAGCTGACTTTTCAGTGCAAACTATGAAAGCCAGAAGATCCTGGACCAAAGTATTCCCAGTTTTAAATGACCACAGATGCCAACCCAGATTACTATACCCAGCCAAAATGTCTATTATAGTCGAAGGGGAAAGAAAAATCTTCCATGACATAAATAGGCTGAAGGAATTCATGTCAACAAAACCAGCCCATCAGAGAGTTCTGGAAGCAATACAAAGAGCTGAAGAAAGGAATGACTATACGGAAGGGGTTGCAGAAAGAAATTAATGAAGGTATAACTGTGGAAAAGTACAGCTATATCAAGAATGAAAACAGAGATTAAAAATGACAGGATTCAATACTCATCTTTTATTAATAACTTTAAATATTAACGGATTGAACTCCCCAGTCAAAAGACACAGACTAGGTGAATGGATTAAGAAACAAAACCCGTCTTTTTGTTGTCTGCAAGAGAATCATCTCACGTTCAAGGACAAACACTGTCTTAAAGTGAAAGGATGGAAAAAAATATACCAAGCAAATGGTACTAAGAAAAAAGCAGGCATTGCAATTCTATTATCTGAGAAAATAGAG
>NW_008357518.1:1123071-1124121 GCF_000622305.1 Nannospalax galili | reverse complement strand
ATTAATGGTAGGGGACTTCAATAACCCACTGTCTCCATTAGATAGGTCAGCAGGGCAGAGAGTTAACAGAGAGACATCTGAATTAAACAGTACCATATATCAAATGGACTTAACAGATGTCTACCAAGTATTCCACCCAAGCACCAAAGGCCATACTTTCTACTAGGCACCCCATGGAACCTTCTCCAAAATCGGCCATATACTGGGGTACAAAACAAACCTCAACAAATACAAAAACATTGAAATAATTCCATGCATTCTAACAGGCCACAATTCAATAAAGATTACAATCAACACCTAAAGAAGCCCTAATCACCACATGAACACATGGAGATTAAACAACACACTCCTGAATGATGAATGGGTCAAAAGAGAAATTAAGAAAGAAATAAAAGTATTCCTGGAACTAAATGAAAACGACAATACAACACAACAAAACCTCTGGGGCACACTGAAAGCTGTCCTTAAAGGGAAGTTTATAGCTCTAAGTGCCTGCATCAAAAAATCAGAAAGAACACAAACAAATGACTTAACATTAAAACTCAAGACACTTGAAAAGCAACAGCAAACGAAACCCAAACCAAGCAGACAAGAAGAAATAACAAAATCAGGGCAGAAATTAATGAAATTGAAACAAAGAAAACAATAGAAAGAATCAGTAATTCCAAGAGCTGCTTCTTTGATAGAGATTGACAGACCGCTAGCCCAGTTAACCAAAAGAAAGAAAGAGCACCTCAGAATCAACGAAATCAGAGATGAAAGGGGAAACATCACAAGAGACACCAGAAAGATACAGAACATTATAAGGGAATACTTTAAAAACCTATATGCTACTAAATTTGAAAACCTAAAAGAAATAGAATGATATCTAAAGGCATGGGAAGCATCAAAACTAAACCAAGAAGATATTAAAAGCTTAAACAGGCCCATAACACAAAAAGAAATTGAAACAGTAATACAAAACCTTCTGATTTAAAAAAAAAAAAAGCCCAGGACCAGATGGATTTACAGCAGAATTCTATTCAACATTTAAAGAATATCTACATCCCG
>NW_008357518.1:1115024-1123060 GCF_000622305.1 Nannospalax galili | reverse complement strand
TGTTAAAAAAGATAGAAATGGAGGGAGAACTTGCAAATTCCTTCTATGAAGCCAGCATCACTCTAATACCAAAGCCAGTAAAGATACAATCAAAAAAGAAAACTATAGACCCATATCCTTAATGAACATAGATGCAAAAATTCTCAACAAGATACTTGAAAACCGCATACAGACACACATCAAAAAGATCATCCACCATGATCAAGTCAGCTTTATCCCAGAGATACAGGGATGGTTCATATGCGTAAGTCAATAAACATCATAAATCATATAAGTGGGCTCAAAGATGTTTCTCAATAGATGCAGAGAAGGCTTTTGACAAAATTCAACATGCATTTATGTTCAAAGTCCTAGAGGGAATTGGACTGGAGGGAACATACCTCAGTATAATTAAAGCCATATATAACAAACCCACAGCCAACATCATTCTAAATGGAGAAAAACTGGAAGCATTCCCATTGAAATCAGGAACCAGACAAGGCTGTCCTCTATCTCCACTTCTCTTTAACATAGTGCTTGAAACTCTTGCAAGAGCAATAAGACAAGAGCGGGTAATTAAAGGAGTAATAATTGGAAAAGAAGAGATCAAATTATCCCTTTATGCAGATGATATGATACTATATTTAAGAGACACCAAAAAATTCCACCAGAAAAAGTGGCCTGAAACTCACTCTGTAGACCAGGCTGGCATCGAATTCATAGAGATCTGCCTGCCTCTGCCTCCCATGTGCTGGGATTAAAGGCATGCGCCACCACGCCAGGTGAAAATTTTAAATCTTTAAAGAATGAGATTGAGGAAGACATCAGAAGATGGAAGGACCTCCCATGCTCATGGATTGGAAGAATTAATAGTGTGAAAATGACCATCCTACCAAAAGTCATTTATAGTTTCCATGCAATGCCAATCAAAATCCCCATGACATTTTTTCACAGAATTGGAAAAAACTATCCTAAGATTTATATGGAATCACAAAAGACCTCCAGAAGCCAAAGCAACTCTGAGCACTAAGAGCAATACTTGGGGAATTACTATACCAGATTTTAAGCTGTATTACAGAGCTATAGTCATAAAAACAACATGGTACTGGCATAAAAATAGACCCATAGATCAATGGAACAAAATTGAAGTCCTAAATATGAGTATTTGCAATTGCATCCAACTGATATTTGACAAAGGGGCCAAGAACATTCACTGGAGGAAAGACAGCATGTTCAGGAAATGGTGCTGGCAAAACTGGATCTCCACCTGTAGAAGAATGAAACTAAACCCCTATCTTTCAACCTGCACAAAAGTCAATTCCAAATGGATCAAAGACCTCAATATGAAGCCTGAAACTCTGAAACTGTTAGAAGAAAACTTTGGCAATAACCTACAAGATACAAGTGTAGGAAAGGATGTTCTAAACCGGATGTCAGCTACCCAGGAAACAAGGTCAAGAATCAGCAAATGGGACTTCATTAACCTAAAAAGCTTCTGCACATCAAAAGAAGCAACCAAGGAAGTGAAAAGAAAACCCACAGAATGGGAGAATGTCTTCACCAGCAACACAACTGACAGAGGTTTAACATCCAGAATATACGAGCTCAAAAAACAAAGAATCAAGAAAGGAAGTAACCCAAGTAAAAAGTGGGCTAAGGAACTGAACAGAGAGTTCTTAAAAGAAGAAATTAAGATGGCTGAGAAGCATCTTAAAAGGTGTTCAACATCACTAATAATTAGGGAAATTCAAATTAAAACCACTTTAAGATTTCATCTTATGTGGTCACTGCCAGCAGCGGCTGCTTCTCTGTTCTCGTGGGTGCTGCTCCTTTGTTCTCATGGGCATCAAGGCTGCTACTCAACTCGCCTTGGGCTGAGGCCACTCTTCTGCTTGCCCTGTGCTGCCTCCTGTCATCTCTGCTTCTGCCTGGTCCTGGACTCCAGGGCTGGTGGAGAGGCTGTGTCAGCGGAGCCACTTTCAGACACAGGAGACCAGGTTCAATGACACAGGTCTGCTTTATTGCAGGAAGGCACAAGCTTACAAAGGGGTAGTGGTCCAATCACAGCGCAGCAAGTAGGATACCTTATTAGCATAACAGGTTTAGCATCCTATCACAGTACAGCAAGTAGGATACCTTATTAGCATCATACTATCAGCATAACAGACTTAACATCCTATCACAGAATAGAGGGTAGGATGCCTCATTAGCATACTGGGTTTCAGATTACAGAGCCTGGATTCCTGGAAACCATGTGACCCTGACAGTTGCAACGTCACCCTAGGCTCAAGCCTGTCTCCCACATCTCCCCCTTTTTTTATTTTTAAAAGTGAGGTATATAGCATATTGATATCAGTCTAGATACATCAAGGCAAAGTACAATGGCTCAGGGGGTCATTATATCAAGAGCCCCCTCCCTCAAGATGGCAAGCTTCCTTAAGAGCAGGTGGTGCCAACTCCATGCCAACCAGTGGGAGTTGAGATTCTTTGCTTCGGCATTGTTGTCCCCACCTCAAGGGTCACCCAGCATAATGGACTGTGCCTGTCTTAGGTTGTCCCATTTCTTGGGATCTTACCCATCACTGACTACCAGCCCTCGAAGAGTGGGTCCCTTGTGTGGTTTGGAAGAGGGAGAGGCAGTACATCCAGTATTGGCTTGTTTAAGGGCCTCCTCAGGGGTCAAGAATTTGTTGAAACCTGTCGGAGGCCAATTATAGGTTGATAAGGGCAAGGAACAGTGGGTCCTTATTTGCAGAGACATGCCTGGCAAGATCTGGAGGCAGGGCAACAGCTAACTGAACCAGAGAAACACAAGTTTTAACAATATTAAGGAGACCCTTGACAATACAGGGTCTAAAAATCAGAAGAGTTAGTATAATAAGGGGAACAGCTAAGGCAGACAGGAGCATGGTACATCTGTAGTTCAGGGAACCATTGGCCAGGGGGGTGTAGATTTTTATGTGGATTTACCACCTTTTCATTGGCTACATTAGTAACCCATCAAGTTAGGTTGATGGGTTAGTGGGGGTTAACAAGAGTTGCTAGAGCTTGAGAGTTAACAATACTGATAACATAAATAATAAGGAACATAGACAAAGGTTTTCCTCTAGATTGAGGACTTAGCTTAGCTAATGTCTCTGTTTGCAGAGAGAGATGTTTGAGGTCTCCCCAGGTTGGTGGCTTTTGTGGTCTGTGAGATTGGTCTCTCAGTGGTTGAGAGGTGCACTGCTTCCTCCAGGGTCAGGGCTGCCATATCCAGGGTTGGTGGTTGTGGAGGGAGGTTTTCCGTTGCAGGCAATTCTAATGTTCTGGGCCAGGATCCAGATGGGGGCTGGAACACTATCTGGAAAGACACAAGCATAGCCTTGCCCTTGTGTTAATAATAGGTGTGGACCTTTCCATTCACTTGTGAGAGGGTCCTTCCATCTCACCATGGGAGCAGGAGTGGGCTGAGTGAATGCCCCCCAATGCTTTATTGCTGGTGGGAGGCCATTGGAGTCAAATTTTAGAAAGTTTAATACAAATAGAGCTCATTGTATAACAAAATTGGGATCCTTATAGCATGCACAGACCAAATGTTTACAGCTCTGAATCAGCAAGGTAGGGAGGACCCTATGTATAGCTTGGGGAGAAAGGTGGAAGCGGGCATGTAAGTCTCCAGCTTGTTGAATAAGGGTGGAGTCTAGGGTGGTGCTCAGGACCAGTTTGTCAATGGTGGCATTGCCCTCTGCCAGAAGCCCCAGGAGATTGGTATGAGACTGCAAGTGTTGAATATACCAAGGGGCAGAGTGCTGCTCAAGTGATCTTTGGTTTAGCTATTGTTTTTGTGGAATCACCACCCTGCTCTGTGCCTGCCGACATTGTCTTCTGGAGAGGGGCTGGCTTGGGGCCACCCACAAAAAAATATTACAGGGAGTTGTAGGGAGATCCTGAAAGACATGTAACATGGCTGAGAGCTCTCCGAGCTGTACAGATCCCTGGAAAAGGAGAACCTTATGTGAGGAGAGTTGTCCTTCCTGGTAAATTACATAACCAAATTTACATTTACAAGAATAAGTAAAGATTAGAGGAGACTTAGGAAGAGGGTTACACTTTGGGAATGCCTGGGGAAATAGGGACAGGGGAAGCTGTCTTATTCCTTGAAGGAGTTTATATTTAGGATAATGATTGTCATATTTCCCCTGATAGACTAGTAGGAGACTTTGGAAGCCAGGGTTGTCAAGGAACAATGACTGGAGCATATGAAGTGGAAGGGAAAGAACCAACGATTCAGGTTCATGGCCTTACAGAAGGCGGGAGGTGTGGACAGTTTTAAGGGCTAGCATAGCCCATGCCTCAATAGCCAGGGTGACCTTGTGAAGTTGACTCCATGTAGAGTGGACCCATATCAGGGGGCCCTAGGTCTGCCAGAGCACTCCCAAAGGGGTGTTTTTAGTAGGAATAACTAGTACTTGGATGGGCAACTTTAGCTGTATCCTGTTTACAAATGCTTGGGACAGGTGAGAATTGATCATTGTGACAACACGTTGTGCCTCCGGACAGATCTTGTGTGGAATGGAGACCATATCAGTGCCCTGAAAGAGGTCAAAGAGTGGTGTAAGCTCTTCTGTGGACATGGGTAAGAAGCCCCATATCCAATTGATGTTGCCACAGAGGGTTTGCGCCTCTGAAAGTGTAGTCTCATCTGGTGAGGTAAGAACAGGAGCTATGGGCCAGATGACATCTTGAATAGAGTGGCCCAAAAAGGTATAAGGGGCATGTAACTGCATTTTATCTGCTGCAATGGTAAGACCTAATGCCTGGAGGTTCGTTTTGAGTTTTTGGTGAAAAGCTCCTTGTAAGAGCTTAGGATCCTTATGGGCGATAAGAATGTCATCCATATAATGTAAAATATAAACCTCAGTCAGCAAAGGTCTGCAGGCATGGGCCACAAAATATTGGCAGATAGTAGGACTGTTTTTCATGCCCTGAGACAAAACCTTCCATTGATAGCATTGAACTGGAAGTTTATGGTTGGTGGCAGGTATAGAGAAGGCAAAATAGGGCTTATCATCATCATGAAGAGGAATAGAAAAGAAACAGTCCTTAATATCTATAATAATAATTGCACACTCTTTGGGAATAGTGGCAGGGTGAGTGCAGTAGGGTGAGGCATTCGCATTTGAAGGGTCCCTAAAGGCTTCATATGCTCATTAATCATGTGAAAGTCTCCACTTTCCTGATCTCTTTTGTATAACAAAAAATGGGAGAATTATGAGGACTAAGTGAGGGCTCAATATGACCCAAGGATAACTGTTCCCGGATCAAGATCAAATGAGCTAATTTATTTGAAGGAAGAGGCCACTGCTCCACCCATATGGGAGCTTTAGTGTCCCACATTAGTTTGATATGGGGTGGCTTGGGCAGCGGAGCGGTGGCTATTAGAATTAGGGGTGAGGGTGGGGGGCATTAACTAACTGTTGGTCTACAATGTGGTCGTCATAAAAGGCTTTGTCATTGGTAGTTAGAACAACCTCCATATTGCAGAGGATATCTCTCCCCCACAGGTTATAGGGAAGCCCTGCAGCTAGGAGTGGTTTAACAGCTCCTGTATTGCCATCTGGGTCAGTCCAGACCATGGGACGTTGGACTGTAAAGTATTTTTTAAGTCCCCAACACCTTGTATAGGGGGTCCAGGCTTATGATGCCAATGAGACAAGGCTTCTTCCTGTCTGATTACAGTAATATCAGCCCCTATATCAATTAGGTCTTTAAACTTATGGCCATCTAGGGAAAGTTGCATCCTAGGCTTGTGCAAATCAATAGGTATCATCCATTGGATGTGGGGGGTGTATTCCCTTCCTCTCTTTGGGGCAGGGCTGAGAGGCACCCCATTGCCCATTTAAAGGCACCTTTTGTATGGGTCTACCTTCTGCATCCACCTTAGACCTACATTCTCTTGCCCAATGAAAGCCTTTGCAGCATCTCAGGCATTTTGAAGGGGGAACCTGGCTCCTTTTGGCCTCTTTCATAATCTTATTAGGACAGGTACATGAAATGGCCCTGTCCACCGCAGGCCCAACATTTGCCTTTTTCCATCTCGGCCTGAGGCTAATGAGCAGGCAGTGCCTCAGCAAGGGCTGTGGCATGGGCCCGAGCGGTCCCCACACCTCGGCCAGAATCCATTCAGACACATCCTTGTGTCTAATGGGTCCTATGGCAAGGCGACACTCTGTAGAGCAGCCTTCATATACAAGATCCTTGAGCAAGGCATCGGCAGCTCCCTGATGACTGATCTTTCTATTTATACTTTGTTGGCATCTCTCAACAAGAGAGACTCGCCTGGTTTTTGTATCAATTTGGTTAATTTGGTATCACCGTGAGTCAGCATACTTCAAAAAGCATGAAGCACACAAAGCCGTACTTGTTCAAAGTAGCGGGGAGGTCCCTGTGCCTGAGCTTGGGGGGGGGTAGTCTCAAAATTGCCACATCCTACTAGAGCATCAATTCCAACATTTTGGATGTTGGCATTTCTATTGCACTCTGCTTGTTGTTCACATTCATTTTGGTAAGCAGCTTTCCATAAAAGAAAATCGCCTCCCTGTAAGCAGGCACAGGCGATATTCTGCCAGTCATGGGGTATTAGCCAAATGACTGACCATCCTCAACTGCTGCCTTATGCAGCTTCCTTAAGGTATCATGAGAATATGGATTCCAGACATTAGGGTTCTGTAGTCCCTGACTGATGGTATCTAGGAAAAACTGTGGAAAATCTCCCATTGTATCATAGAAGAGGGGCCTAGGCGGGAGGGGATTCCAGTCCTCCTCTGGAAGGGAGGGGTAGATGGACTGGAGGGGAACTTCCTTAAAGCTAGTGCAAGATGGTAGAAAGTAGCTATCACCCTGTAACGGCGGAGTGGAGGCTGCCTTAACTCCCTGTTTTCCACCAAAGCCAATACAAGATGGTGGAGGGTACCCACCACCCTGTAATGGCAGGGCAGAGGCGATCTTGACTTCCTGTTTCTCATCACGGGTGCTCTCAAACCCCAATTCCTCATTTTTTATATCATCATTAACAGTCATAGTTTTATAAGAACAAGAATCCATTAGTTTTGTTTTAACTGGAAATGCCTGGGACAGGCCATCCCCAGCGTCCTGTTGTTGTATTTGCTCATCTATCTCCTTTAATAGGGGATTGACCTGTTCAGGGGCTTTGGGGGAATTCCCCGAAGGGAGGCCAGAATTGCTGCCACAACAGGGTAGAACAGCCCAGACTGTGGGCGTCCCTCCCTGACCTCTCTATGCTGGGGTAAGAATAAAATACAAGCCCATTTTCAGGATCCCAGCCACAAGAATCTGTAAACCAGGGGGCAAGAGCTATTACTTCATCTAAAACCTTAGTTACATCCTTTTCTGTTACCCTAATTTGCCTACTCCTGAGGAGAGAAACCAATGCAGCAGTGCGGGGGCTGGCAGCAGCTGGATGACTATTCCCCATACCAGAGGTCACTCATCCTGCAAGATGTACCCAAAGGCACTCAGGAACCGTTCAAGGAGACAATCGGCAAAGACAGGAGTGGCACGCCAACCAAAAGAATGAAAGCAGCGAGCATCCGCAGAAGAATCATTGGCAAAGAGGGCATTGGGAGCCCAAAGTGTTCCCAAGTGTCACAGCCTCATGGGGTTGGGCTTTTCGAGCCCCACTTTGGGCGCCTGCTGTGGTCACTGCCAGCGGCAGCCACTCCTCCATTCTTGTGGGTGCCACTCCTTCATTCTCACGGGCATCGAGGCTGCTCCTCCACTCACCCTGGGATAAGGCTGATCTTCTGCCTGCCCTGGGCTGAGGCTGCTCTTCTGCTCGCCTGGTGCTGTGGCAGCTCTTCTGCTTGCCCTGTGCTGCCTCCTGTCATCGCTGCTTCTGCCCAGACCCGAGGGCTGGTGAGGAGACTGTGTCAGCGGAGCCGCATTCAGACACAGGAGACCAGGTTCAGTGACACAGGTCTGCTTTATTGCAGGAAGGCAGAAGCTTATATAGGGGTAGTGGTCCAATCACACCACAGCAAGTAAGATACCTTATT
>NW_008357518.1:1113526-1114738 GCF_000622305.1 Nannospalax galili | reverse complement strand
CCATATGACCTGGTTATACCACTCCTTGGCATATACCCAAAGGACTCATCCTATTGCAGCGATACATGTACAACCGTTTGTTGCTGCTCTTTTCACAATAGCTAAGAGATGGAAGCAACCTGAGTGCCCCTCAACGGATGAGTGGTTAACAAAAATGTGGTATATTTACACAGTGCAGTTCTATTCAGCAGTAAAAAAAGATGAAATAATGAAATCTGCAGGTAAATGGGTGGAACTAGAAACTGTTATACTAAGTGAAGTACAGACTCAGAAAAAATATCAACATATGTTCTGCCTCATATGTGGATCCTAGTACCAAACCCTCATAAGTGAGTATGTATCCAGACATAACTACAGGAACCAGGATAATGGAAAGGAACCAGGGAGGTAAAAGGAAAGAAAGAAACCTGAAAGAGAAGTAGGAAACAGGCCTCAATAAGGGAGATATGGATAAAAATTGGGTTAGTTTATAGGAGGAGGAGGGAAGGGTATACAAGGAACCTAGGGGATAAAGGGACAGAGAGAGCTCAAAACAAAAGAGGTAGGATCGTAGGAGAAGGGTATTATTAAGGGAGAAATGGAGGCACCTTAATTGGGGGAAACCATGATGGAGGGGTGAGACAATGTGAGAGACAAATAATGCCTAGCTAGTTTTGAAAACCAGAGGGAACCATATTGCACCAACAACCTACTGACAAATTGTACATAGCAGATCAAAAAATATATGCCTAGGTAAGGTTTATCTGAGAAAAGTTGGTCTTTGCCCAATATTTATATACCTGACACACAGTAATTAAAATTACCAGACTGGTGGAACTAACCTTCTTGGATATTTAACAGACATACTTTGAGACCTACACTAATTTGGTCAGAGGGACATAAAGGACATTTTTTTTTCTCCTTGCACTCCTAGTTCAACTAGTTCCAGGGGACTATGAGCATCTCTCAAAATGTCTTATAATGGTTGTGGGTCACTTGTCCTCTTGATCAAGGAGGCGGAGGAGACCCCACCAGATGGACTCAAACCAGTGTCCAGTCTATAAAAAGGAGGGTCAACACAGAGGAATCATTTCCTCCATGCTTCCAAGCGAAGCCAACCATGGTCGAGCAGGACCTTTGACTTATCTTCACATAGGCAGAACTGGTAAAAGAAAGGAGCCAGGGGCTCCTCTCAAGACCGTGTGACCCCTGAGGAACAGATCCTCAAACGAC
>NW_008357518.1:1106884-1112202 GCF_000622305.1 Nannospalax galili | reverse complement strand
AAATTATAAAAAAATTAAAAATAAATAAATAAAAGAAAAAAATCATATTAGTCCAACAACCTAATGACAAATTACACGTACATTATCTCTACATGAGTCCAAGTGTATAGTTAAAGGCTTCATAAGAAGAAACAATGCCAGACAGGAGAAACCTTCCTTTGAGTTGTTGGCCAGGGCGGTCCAAGAGATTCGCAAAGTTACTCAGGCTATTGCAACACCTCTCGATGGCCTCCCAGAAGTTGAAGGTAAGACCCTACTGCTGAAGACAGAACATACTTCAGACACAGGATTTGGAGCAACAGAGATGCAACTGACCTGAAACCATTTCCCCTGAAGTGTGGCTCTCAATGCTTTAAAGAGTGCTGTGAAGGTGCCAAGGGAAAACATCAACTGATGGTCCAACACCAGCTTCAAGACCAAATAACCACATCAATGACCAGCACAGCATACGACATTGGTGCAGTAGTGGTACTTTTTTCTTGGGGGCAATCAACACCTACCTAATTGGACTAAAAGCCCCCTCAATAGGAGGAAACTCATGTGGTACTGTAAACATAACCAAATACACATGGCTGGAATGGCCATAGATCTTAGAGAAAACCCCAAGGCTATCACATCCCAAGACTAATGTGCTTTCTTACTATGTGCAAAATATGTATCCTTATATTTACAAATATTCTAGTAACCACTCATCGAAGAAGCTCATTTTGCACCAGTCGGAGACTATTAACCAAGTATCATAACTGGTCACACATGGACATTGTCTATGAATTTCCCAGGCCTAATTGACACATCTACAATGCAACCTCTACACCTAAGGCTCGTGGAACATAGAACAGGGGTAAAAAAGAGGACACTAATGAATTGGTTCTCATTAATGAAGTTCCCTCATGCAGCAGAGGGCCAGAAACACAAAAGCTCACAAATGGCCAAAGCATAGAGATAAAGAACCTGGTGAATGCTGATCCTTGGATAGGACTCCTATATTAAATTTTACCCACCCAAGTCTCAGGGACCATTGCAAAGGGTGGGGGATGTAAGAGCCAGGGAGGAGGTGCATGACCATATGGAAACAGAATCTTACAAGCTCCTGGAAACCTGCTCATATGATTCTATGGCAATGGTGTCAGCATACACAAATCCCATGCAAGCTCAGGCAGACAAAAACCCAGCATAGAACTGGGATAATGAACAGCAAACCCCAATCTTATCTGAAGAAATATTGGCAACTGATTGCTACTAGATGAAGAAGAGCTGATCTTCCTAAAACAAGGGACTCTAGATAGGCTGACTATACCTCAGTGGATGGACTTGCACTGGGGAAACATCTGGAACTGGAATTATGGATAGTTGTTAGCTGCCATGTGGGTAATGGGAATTGAACCCAGGTCCTCTGCAAGAGCAACTAGTGATCTTAATGTCTGAACCATCTCTTCAGGCCCAGGTCTCACTTTAAAAATGCATTTTTATATAAATAAGTGAATATTGAGTGAATGTAGTTAAGAGAATTTTTCTTTTATATAATAAGGCTCCAAATCACCTCATAAAATAAACATCATGGATAAAGAGGGACAACTGTACTCACAAGAGGAGAGAGAGACTTCCTGCACTGTAAAATCCCACAGGACCTGCATGGATCAGACACTGTGTGGCTGGATCCCTAAGGGGTGGGAGCTGAAAGGTCCTCAGAGCTGGTGGATAGAGACGAACAAAAGGAGAGAGCACAGCACCATGACAGAGCACCCATGGGAGAAACATTTTCTGAGCTGGGAAGGGACTCAGGAGGCTGGGTTTCCCACTTTGTGAAGGCTGGAGTTGCCCACTTTCTTCTTTCAATGCAGACACTGGAGTAGGAAGCACAGAGGGGGAATCCTAGAAGGCTGAGCCCCGGGAACCCATTAGAGATTTCCAGCACCAGACACGTGCCAAACAGAAGGAGCAAACAGCTGAACTGCAAAATATGTTCAAGGGGACCTTTATCTCTTTGGGGAGCCTGGGTGACAGGAGACCAGCACACCAAGAAGACAAGGACAAGCTGCTGGACTGTCAGGGGATTCCTGGCTGGGAAGGAGAAAAGATTCCAGCAAGGAGGAGACAGAGATGGAGGTGTGATTTCAATGGAAGCAGAAGTATCTGTGCCTCGGAATATGAGCGCTGGGGGAGGGAAGGGTCTTCATCTCAGCTGGAAGCCCAGCAATGAAGACTCACATCTGTGCCCAGAGTTTAAATGCAGTAATGTCATCTTGGCTTTCTCTCCCAGCTCTGTCTCTGAGCTGCTGCTGCTTCATCTTTCTACTGAAAACAGATTCTCTCCTAGACAGTGGGAAGGTGGCTGTGGCAATCCAAGAGCACCAGGTCCTCTTTATTTGGGAAGCTTTCTGTCAGTTTTCCCAGAAGGATGATGGTCCCTGCTTGGGGTTCATCTATACCTCTAAGCCCACTGTCCCTATGGAGGCCACGTGTAGCACCAACAGTTGTTGGGTTCAGTTGGGTGCCCCTTCTTTGGCGGGGGACAGGTGAGTCCCAGGGATGGATTCCCTAGTGTAGTGATTGTCTTGATTGTCAATGTGGTTGGTTTGAGAGATGCCAAGATCAGTAAAGCTCATCCCGATGTGTCTGGATGGTGTTTTCAGAGACAAATAGATTCTGAGGGCTATCGATGGATTAAGGATTTGAATAGACTATTGGGAGATGGAGGTAGCTCTGGAAGGTGGGGCCTACATGGAGGCAGTGGGTCACTGGAAGAGTGCCTTTGAAGGGTCATTTTTGTCCCAGGCCTTTTGTTCCTCATCTCTGCTTCCTGGCCCTCATGAGATAAGTGGTGTTCCTCCACCATCACCCTCCTCCATGATGTTCCTACCTTGCCATGAACCAAAAAGCACAGGAACCAGAGGACCACAGACTGAAGCCTCTGAATCATGAACCAGGATCTTTCATCCTTTAAGTTGTTACCTCAGACATTTGTCAGAGTAAGAAAAAACTGACTAGCACACCTAGCTAGAGTCACAGTTGGGGGGATATTTTCCCAGGGAAAGAGCAGGGTCAGTGCAGCAACATTTACTAAGGGTTAGGATACACAGTGGGCACACTTAAGTATCTGTGGAAGCCCAGCAGGTGTGAGGTGTGGGGCAGCTGGGCAAGAAAGGCTCTGCCACCTGGTCATACGGCTGTCAGCATCCATGTCACCTTTATCGTCAAGAGAACAGAAACAAGGAAGGCCCCTCCTTGGTCTTTGTTTCTTGGTATCTATGAGCTTGTGAATCAGATATGTCTGTGCTGCAGACTTTCCTGTACATGACAGTATCTTCATATCAACCATGGGACGTCACCATCCAAAGATCACCAGACATCTGGCATATACCTTAGTGGAAATTAACACATGAACATACTCAGTTCTCACACTTACCTCACACATTTGTCCTACTCACACATTCCCTACACAGGCATCTTCACACTCAAGACTCATATTCACTAGCTTATACTCATTCCTCACACCCTCACACTCACCCCTCACACTCATCTTCACAATCACCCCACACTCATCCCTCACACTCACCCCCACACTCACCCTCATATTCATCCCCACACTCACCCCCACCTTCACCCTCATACCCACCCCTCACACCCCCCAAACTCATCCCACACTCATCCTCATACTCACCCCCCACACTCATCCTCACACCCACTCTTCACACTCACCCCCCACACTCATCCTGCACTCATCCTCATACTCACCCCTCACATTCACCCCTCACACTCATCCCACACTCATCCCCACACTCGGCCCACACTCATCCCACACTCATCCCCACACTCATCCTCCCAGCAGGTGCCCAGTGACTCTGCTTTGGCCAGATTAGTCATAAAAATGTAGGTTTGTTTCTTTTTATGATGTATTTATGTGATAAAGTGGAGTTTATTTAAATAGAACATAAACATGGTGGTGCAGTTACTTTTCAGTAATACTTGATTCTTTTAAGAAGTATTTATTACTTTTTTGTTTTTATGTATATGAGTGTATCGCCTGCATGTATGTAAGGTGACCTGCAATGCCCAGAAAGGTCAGATGAGGGCATTGAATTCCCCTGGAACTGAAGTTATAAATGGTTGTTAGCTGCTGTGTGGGTGCTGGGAATCAAACCGAGGTCCTCTGCAAGAGCAGTCAGTGCTCTTAACTGATGAACCATCTCCAGCTCCCTAACACTTGATGCTTAAACTCCATGAAGCCCACTGTCTCAAGTAATCATTAATAGATTTGCTGATGGGCACGCTGAACAAACCACATTCACTAGTGTTTACATGGGTTCTAAGTCAGAGAAGTTACAGATGGCCAGAGGTGAGGCCTGGGGTGGAGGAATGCTGTGTTGTCAACAGCACATTCACACCTTGCTAGCTCTTCTTCATGGGTCACAGGGCAGCCAGCAGTGTGTGCACAGTGCCTGTATCACCACAATGTCCTCTCCTTGGACACTAGAGAAGTCACACAGACACAGGTGTGTGCGCGCGCGCACACACACACACACACACACACACACACACAATTTGTGAGTGGAAAAGAGACTGAAGAAGAGACCAAGGGAAGGGGAAGGGAGTCCAGGAGGAGCAGAGAAGCCCCCCCCCCCAATATGCTGAAACCCTAGTATGCTGACCAGAAGTGCCATTTCGTTTCTACTGTGTTGAATGAACATTTTGAAATGAATATCAGCCCTGGACGCCTGAGCCGTATGGTTCCTTCCCTACTCTTCTCTTTCCTCCCTCACAGGACCCACTTGGGCTTGGTTGCAGTTCTACCTACCAGCTGACCTACCTACCAGCAGTATGTGTTCATGCAGGACACCTGAGGTCATAAGCAGCCTCCATCCAGACAATCCGAGGATGTGGCCAGAGCCCTGGACAGCTACCAGAGCCTGGGTCTGATTCCGTGCCCACTATTCAGTATCTATCTATCTACATAATAAGGGCAGAGGCCTATGGGAAACAGTTCCTCATTTGAAAACATGTGGGGTCTGACTAAAGATTCTTCCGTTTAAAATTTATGCTCTTTTACAGAGTGAAACCTAGAGGTCTAATTTTCTAAGCAGCAGAGCTTTGGGGCTGCCCATTGTCCATGAGCAGATTTATTGGTGGAAATGTAAACTAGTCCACCTTCTATGGAAATCCGTGTGGAGATCTCCTCAAAAGGTAAAAATAAACCTACTATATGACTTAGCTCTGCCACTCCTGGGTATTTACCCAAAGGACTCTAATTCAAAATATCTCAGAAGTAGTCACCCATCAATGTGTACGGCAGCAGTGACCACAGTAGTTATATATATATA
>NW_008357518.1:1085379-1106634 GCF_000622305.1 Nannospalax galili | reverse complement strand
TGCCATAAAGAAGAGCAAAGTTATGTTGTTTGCAGGAAAATGGATATAACTGGAGACAATCATAATATTAAATAGTTAAGTCAGTCTTAGGAAGACAAATATCATGTTTTGTCTCATTTGTGCTTCTTAGATTTTACATAGATACATAAAATCATTATATATATATATCATTCATATATATATGAAGTTCATAAAATTCACACTGTCTAGGGGAATTAGGGATTAAAGAGAGGGAGGCCAGGGTGAGAGGAGAGGGGGTATGCTTAAAATATATAATTCATGAAAATGGCCTTATGTAACTTAGCTTAATAAAATAAACAATAATAATAGATAGCTATACTTGGGATATTAGATTAGGAATTTGAAGTCAGCGACTAGCTTTACTGGGACCCAAACTCATTGTGTCTCCATCTGTGTTAGGGCCTCTCCAGTCATTGTTTCCTTCCATAATCAACTTCAATTCTGCAGTCGAATCTTTTGTTTGTTTGTTTGTTTGTTTGTTTGTTTGTTTAATTCAGACTAGTTCTTGCTATCTAAGGTGACATAGAAATAGCCAAGGCTGGTCTCAAACTCTCAGCCTGTTGAGTGCTGGGACCACAAGTAGGCATCACCTTGCAGTCAGCTTCTTATGAGTACTCCTTGCTAGTGTCCCCCTGCCTTGCACCTTGAGACTCTGCCACACCCCACAATGCCATATGTATCTATTGGACTGGACATCTGAGGGCAAGAGTCTGTGAAGGGCAGTGGAGCAGCTGGGCAGCATCTCTTGGTCCAGTGGCTCCTCTCACCCCTTACCCTTATGCCTCCGCCTTCCCTCCTACCTCTAGTCTCACTAGTAGCTGGTGATCAGCTTCCCAGGTGGCTAAGGTAACAGACCACAGACTGGGGGACTTAACAATGAAAGCCCTTGTTCTCCACCATTCTGGTGACTGAAAATCTGAAGTCGAAGCATCTGCAGATCTGTGCTCCCACAGAATGCTCTAGGGGACCATTTGTCTTCAGCCCGTGGTAGAATCCATCATTGGCTGTAGGCACAGACCCAACCATCTCCATATCCAGATGGTGTGGTCCCTGTGTCTCTCTCCGTGTAGTGACCAGTCATAAGAGAGTATGTCCCTTTCTAATGGCCTGACCTGGACCTGGTGACTTCTGTAAAGGCCCTGTTTCCAAAGCAGGTCACACTGGAATCCAGCAGTTGAATGTGGCCTTGGGGAGAGCACAGTCTGCCCTACTAGAGGCAGGTTGGTGGCTCTGATCCGGGGCTTTTGTGAGACTCCCTGCGTCTCCACAAGGACAAAGCCAATGGCCCCTAGTCCCAGTTCCCTCTTTTACCCCCTTTCTACCTTTCTGCCCCTCACTATTGCATCTGCCATTCACATGAACCTGGCCTCTTAACATTTCTCTCTTGGGCCACAGCTCTGATGCTGTCTCCTGTCTTCTGTCTTCCTTAAGGCTTTGCTCATAGTGCACCCTAGTCTATCCCCTGTGCCCTCTTCTACTTTATTTTTGATACTGTTGGTCACTGTCTAGTTTGCAGTGTCACACACTCTATCTTCTCTTTACACGGAATTTCCCACAGTTAGAACATCAATGCAGTGACATACTAGTTGCCTGCAATATCACTCTGAAGTAACTACGTTATTGATCAGTGCCTGTAGCCACACCCTCCAAACATGCTTTCAGAACCTGGCAAATATTTTGGAGGAGATGCCCCCTTGAATGACACATTAAGCAATAGATGGGATTTAGCAACAAAATTCTTCAGTGAAAAATAAAGACAACATAAAACAAATGTTATAAGAATATACTATTTTGATTAAAAATAAAAGAATTTTTATAGGTTTTTAAAAAATAAACAATGAGGGGCTAGAGAGATGGATCAGCAGTTAAGAGCACTGGCTGCTTTTGCAGGGGACGTGGGTTTGAATCCCATCACCGACATGGAGGCTAACAACTGTCCGTAACTCCAGTTCCAGAGGATCTGACACCCTCTTCTCATCTCCATGGGCATTCCATGACAGAGGTAGATACACTTACATATGTGCAGGCACTGCACTCATACACGTAAAATAAAAATAATAAATAAAATAAAAATAAATAAAAATTAAAACTGTGGGAAATGTAGGGGCTGGTGAGTTTAAAAGAGTATGTGGCACGCTTTCAAAGGTTGGTTATTATTTTATTGTTGTTGTTTGCTCTACGATCAATATAATGTGACATTTTCTCAGCATCTGTTCCAGACACGCCAGACAGCCAAACATCTTAAACCCTCTCTTGATGCATTTACTTATTATTTCCTGTTTTCCTTTTTTAAATGTTTTATTGAAACTTTGAGCATTTCATACAATGTAATTTGATCACCCTCAGACTCCTTCCCTTACCTCCACTCTCTTAATACCTCCACCCAATTTTATATCCTCTAGTATTATTTTTTAAGGCTTATCAAATCTGATTTGTGTCCCCAAAAGCAAGCCCTGCAGTGTGGGTTCATCCCCTGGAACCTGGTCAACCTGCCCAGCATCACACTCTTAAAGAAAACCAACTCTCCCTCTCCCAGTAGCTATCAGTTGCCAAAAGTGCCTTAGCTGGGGTTGAGGTTTCTTACCACCAACACCCCCAATCCATGCTGGGAATTCATCTGGCTTGGGTTTACAAAGGTCTTATGCATGCTGACACAATTGCTGTAAATTCATATGAGTAACTGCCCTGCTGTCTGGAAAACAGCTTCCCTATAATCATTCACCACTTCTGGTTATTACAGTCTTTCCACCCCCTCTTCCACAATGATCCCTGAGCCTTGTCTCCAAAGACTGACATCTCCCAGCCAACAGTCCCCTCTTTTACCCCCTTTCCACCTCTCTGCCCCTCACTGTTGCACCTGCCATTTACATGAACCTGGCCTCTTCCCACTTCTCTCTAGGGTCACAGCTCTGACCACAAGTGTCCCCTGCCCTCTCGCTTCTTAAAGGCTTGGCTCACAGGACATCCTAGTCTATACCCTGTGGGCAGCTGCCACTGCCTTAGGAAATCTCCATCTGCTCCCAGGGCTCAGAGTTGGGCTGGGGGAACCAATAGCTGCAGGTATAAGTTAATCAAATACATATTTTCCTCACTGTTGTTTCAAGTGACATTTCACCCAGTAAAGCAATGTCTTTCCAAAGTTGCATACTGTCTAATGTATACATGAATATGATTAGACGGCACACTCCTACATATACTAGGATTCTGATTGGATCATAATAGAGGCAAGGGTTTGATAGAGGCACCCCATTTAGGGCCAAGCACTCCAAAGTCTCTTATTCTCTGCACATTGACCAGTTGTGGGTATCTGTGTTAATTGTCATCTGCTGCAAGAAGCTTCTCTGATGAGAGTTGAGAGAGGCATTAATCTATGGGTATAATGATCAGTCATTAGAAGTTGATTTAATACCATCCCCATTTAGCAGAATAATAATAGTAGGCTCTCCTACTGGCCCGTGACCTGTCTAGCCACGGTTCCTAGGCCTGCTGTCAGTGTCAAGCATGGGCTCCATCTTGTGAAGTGGGCCTTAAATCCAATCAGATAATGGTTGCTTATTCACATAGCATTTGTGCCACTATTGCACAAGTGGGCATATCTTGACAGGCTGGTTATTGTAGCTCAGAGGTTCACAGCTAGGCAAGGCTGATGATGACTTTTCTCTTTTGGTAGCTTTTGTAGCATCTTCTAGTATGATGAAAGTAAGCCTGTAAAGATGAAGCTTTGATGTCAGCGCCAGCTTGATTTCTCCTTGTTTGTTCTATAACTCACATATGTGTCTTCAGAAGTAGGGCTTTCCTGTCAAATTCTGAATGGTGAATGACAGCAAAGGCAGCAGCCAGTATTTTTTGAGCATTTATGGGACCCCTGATCAATAGCTTCAAAAGAGGAAGTCCATTTTCAGCACTGGGCTTTTATTTGCAAACCTGTGGTGTCTGGGAGGGGCAGTCCCCCTGCTAACAGGGTAACTCCATTTAAGCTCTTTTTATGATGCATATACTTTAAGACGCTTTCACAGCAGTGGGTTTCCATATGACCTTTTCTAAAGGCCTTTAGTATTGTTAGCCCTCTCTGTGCACCCCTTTCTCCACCTCATTTAACCCTTCCTACTCCATCACACCCTTTCCCCCTTGGTAGAACTGAATTCTCTCTCCCCTCTCATGAGCCCTCCCCCATACGGTCCCTTACTAGTTTCCTGACCTCTATGAATTTTCCACTTGAAATACACATATCTAAACAGTCAAAACTAGCAGCCACTTATGAAAGTGAACATGCAACATTTGTCTTTCTGGGTCTGGGTTAGCTCTCTCAGGATGATTGTTTCCAGTTCCACCCATTTGCCTGCAAATTTCCTAACTTCCTTTTTCTTAAGGGCTGAATGATATTTCACTGTACAAAGCATTTAATTATTATTTTTGAAGCTCAGTATCATTGAAGCCATATTCCATTAGAAAAAAACATTGTCACGACAATTTCTGCAGATCTTTAACCTATACACAGTGTCAGTAAGTGCTCCATTGTACAAAGTTCAAATAGGAAAAGAACATAGGAAATAGGCAGTGTTGAGCATCTGCAAAGTCACAGCTCATTAAAGCACTGCCAGAATAAGTGGGCTTCTGCTTGGAAATTTTGTCTCTTGTGGACTATTTGGAGTAAATGGATCTGGCTGAATAAAGGATGTGGTCAAAAAATTAGGAATGATCCCTCATTTTTAACTCTGTTCTACACACAGGTGACTTTATAATGGGATTTTTGCATCTGAGATGACTTCACTTTAGTCATCAGGATCCTTATGTGTGCAGGAGTGTGTCATCTAATCATATTCATGCATATATTACACAGTGTGCAATTTTGGAAAAACATTGCTTTATTAGGCAAAATGCCACCTGAAACAACAAGAAAAATATGTATTTGATTGACTTACACCTGCAGTTGTAGGGGCCCCAGCCCCACCCTGAGACCTAGGGGTGGATGGAACAGATTTCCCAAGGCTTGGGCAGCTGCCTCCTGCAAACCTGAAAGGAGGAGGCCGAGCTGTATTTATGACACCCTCAGTGGCATAAAATTGCTTTCTGTCTGGTTCAGTGTAGCTTCAGCCTTTTATGGTGATACAATGTTTACAGTGGAAAATAAGGCTCTTCCATCAGAGATGTTAAAAATCATATTGAGGTGCTAAATTATATAACAGCATTTCCCCAGTAATGTTGATGGATGATGTGGGTACACCTTAGAATCCAAGCAGGAAATTTCTTGTTGAATAGTAGAGCACACAGACAGAATCGGTCACTGTTTATCTTGGAAAACTCTTTAAGACAGACTTTTTATCCCATTAGGTAAATAATACAGTCTGTCTAGAGAAGACAACATGAAGTATCGTTTTTGGGGGGTGCAGATAGGGGAAGAGGGTCTATATATGGTTAATACGTATTGTACGAAGTGCACAGAAATTCAATAAAAATAAATACTGGAAAACAATTTTAAAGCCTCCTTTCGTTTTGCTTACCTGAGGCCAGCATCTCCAAAAATGCATCTCCTCGTGTGCCCGTGTGTGTGTGTGTGTGTCTTGCACCTGAGCATGCACATGTGGAGGCCAGAGGTTGATGCTGAGCATCTTCTATTTCTCTCCACCTTATTTGTTTGTTTATTTACTTAGTTATCACTTTTTGAGACAGGGTCACTCACTGAACTTGGGGTGTACCAGTTGGCTAGACTGGCTGGCAAACAAGCCCTCAGGATCCCCTGTCCCTAACTTATAGTGCTGAAATCACAGACTTGTGCAGTGAGCCATCTGCTCAGCCCAACTTGGGTTCTTGTGTGACTGTTCTGCAAGCTTACCGAATCAAAGCAGAAAGACATTATTAACCAACGACAGGCTCACGTACTCAACGAGGTCTTTGCTTGGGTATCCAAATGAAGCTCTATAAGTAACTGAGTGAGTAACATGCTCGTGGACTAAATGAAGAAGGGCATGCTCTTTTCATCTGATGGCGTAGTGACTGGGGAGGAAGACTACTCAGAGTCAGACCCTGCAGTTCACGGGAAGCTTGGCATGAACTGTTCAGGCAGAGGCTGGCCTCTTAGCAGTGGAAATGTAAATTTAGGAGTTGCAGTAATTACCAGTGTTCAATATGCGCAAATTTTCTAGCTCTATGACCTTGAGCAAGTTAATTACCTCTCAGGTTGCAGTTGGTTTCTTCATCCACGAAAAAAGTAAGTTGATAATGTCCATTTATAATGTCGAGTGTGTAATTGAATGCTTACCACATGACAGGCACCCGATCCACGGTAGTGCTTCAGTTCCTACAGACTGAATAAATCCCATTTTCTCACACCTATAATGCCAGTAATTTCGGATTTGGGGATGCCTCTTACATTGTGCATTCATATGACAGAGAGCTTGATACTACATATATGTGCGTATACAGATGTGTGTAACATGTTACAGTCAGTGGAGAATGAATGGAGAAGAGCTTTACTCCATGCTAGCCTGTGCAGTTTGTTGTTGCAGAAATGGCCCTGATATGCTTGAAGCCTGAAACCCACAGTTGTGTGCGGCATTTCAGCATGACACCCCTGGAAGCACTTGTGGAATGAGTGACAGCTCCCGGCCTCAGAGGTTGTCCTCGGAGCAATCAGCACCAGCTGTGGGACACCCCTTTGCACTACCCCTTACAGGGCCGATCAAAGAAGGAAGCTGAGGTGCTCAGCTCAGAGTTCTTCCCCCACAAACCCCATAGGCCACTGGGTCAAGGCCATTTTCAGATCAAACATGAAAAAATGGTAGCTATATATTTTATAGTAAGCAAGGGACAAGGCTCATGTGAAAGTCTGAGAATTCATTGATATTTTTTGATAATTGGGTCTCACGTGGATCAAATGAGATTAGTCCCAAAACTGATTTTGTTTAAACACTTTAAGATGTTCCTATTGTACATATTCTTAATTTTAAAAACAAACTGCCCTAGTGACTCTATTAGTTAGATAGCAAGTGAGGTATAGTATAGCCCAAGTTAAAATAAAGTCTTAAGCATGCTTGTCCACAAATGTTTTCATTATTGCCAGAAGTCACATGCTTTAACATTACTCAAAAGCTCATGAATTACTTAAAAGTGTGTGTTCACATCTCAGAGGACAGCTATGCAAATGGTGTGTAGCACTGATGAATTACACAGCTCTTTCTCCTGCTGCAAGGTTGAGTTTCCTATTATTAAATGGTCATGTGCCAAGATGTCTGGTGGCCTGATGGTCAATTAAATTTCAAACGACTTCAAACACCCGGATTAGTGATTTCCCCTCCTTTTCAATTCCTTTCTAACAACGGACTCAAATTCCTAGGAAAAAAAAACTTAAAATGCAGTCCCTCTGAAGTCAACGTTGGATAATTACAAAATATTGTTTTGCACTTCCTTTTAGCAAAGGAACTTTATTTTAAAGAGCAGATGTGACGATCACTAGGGGTGATACAATAAAGTAACAACGGCTTTGCTAACATGTTAAGAAAGCAGTGACTTTGTGTGCTGTTGAAGATATTTTAACTCAGCTCTATTGTTTCGGAGGTAGATTTGCATATCTCAGAGGGGAAAACTCCACCCATGTGTCCTGTAGCACAGGCATAAATCTTACAGTTCATGTGACCAACGGTAAACAAATGGCTTGTGAAGGAGTGTATCAGGAAAGCCCTTGGAGGATGGGAGCTGGGTTTTTCCATCGCTCTGTGCTGTCCATCTCTCTCTTTGTACCTCCCGTTAGTCCCCAGGGGAAAAGTACCTAGATTTCCTACTCCGCCTCCAAACAATCCCAAGGAGGAAGGTTCCCAGCCACTGTGGACTACCCAGCAGGGAAGGCTGCCCTGGTCTGCGATCACTAAAGGGACAGCATGCAACACTGAAAAGCACCCCCAAAGCAGGTGCTTTGAAAGCAAAAATCTGGAAATTTCTCCTCCAAGGTAATCTATGTTTTAAAAACAAAAATCCATCTCAAGAGGTACGACAGACATGCACAGACAGGGAGACTGAATGGGAGGTGACCAAAGGACAGTGTGCACTCGGGGCACTCTGCCTGTGTGGCTGACATGCATGGGGAGGAGGACATGGAGGTGCAAGGGGAGGGACAGGGCTCCAAAGCTGCTGGGGCATGGCACCAAGTCCTTTGAAAGCTGAGCCTCCCAGGGAGCTCAACCAACACTGGCCTGCCAGACTGCAGAGCTGAGGGGTAGAGAAAGGCAGAGAGAAGGGCCAAGTCCCAATTAAAAGTGAGATTCTAGGGTTCTTTTTTATTTTATTTGGACATAATTAGAGATCAAGAGGAGGCTGCAAACACAGTATGTAGAGCTCTCTAATTCACTTCGCCCAGTTTCCCCCCACAGTTACACACTATTGGGACTGTATGACAACATAGAAGCCAGGGTTCACATGGCTATGATGTATCTGCCGTTTTGAGCCAGCTCATCCTCTGGGTGGAGTCCTGTCCAGGGGTTGCCATCAACAGGAAGCTTGCCCCAGGGCCCCCCCCTTGCAATTCCTCTGATGATGGAGACAGTGGAATGGGTCAGTGAAGGCCCTACAAGGCTCCTCCCAGTTTTTGCCACCAGGCCTTTCCTGCTTCTGTCCCTGTCTGGGTATGATCATTTATCCAGTGGATCCGTGAAAGAGGGAGCCTTTTCTGTGGGCCAAACGGACAGAGTTGCCCTAATAGACAATAATGGGAAGTGTAGATGCACTGGGCATCTTTACCCTGAAAAGAAATCCAGGTATGTCCAGGAAGAAGAGACAGGTGGACAAGGTGTTTGTTGTTAAGGGCTCCAGGCCCCAAAAGATGCGTATACTAACCTGACAAAACGAGAACAGATTGTGCATGGTCACCAACGTGTGGGCCAAATCACCTGTTACCCAGCTGCCTTGTGTAGTCATCTGGAGACAGGGTCTTGCTATGTAGATCTAGCTAACCTTGAATTCATAGCAGTCCTCCTGTCTCAGCCACCCTAGTACTGGAATTATAGGCCTTTGCCACCACGTTGGGCTTTACCAGCATCACTAAATAAAGTAGTCTCCCTCATGAGAATAACTTATCTGGATGATTAAAGGTGAATGTTGCCATTTGAGACTCAACTCAGCTTCCTAAACAACCCGCCCACATTAATCAAGGCTTTCCTGTTGACCCAATGTTGTCATAGTGTGCAGTAAAGGACCTGGTGCCCTCATGGGGCTGAGTTTTAAGTGGTACTTTTGTTTCTGATGATCTGGATGTCTACATAGTACTTTAGCAGTCTCTTTGCTCTAAAAATATCATAGAATATTTTAGAACCATCTAGAATGATTCACTGGTTCCCCAACTCCTGCTCTAATTAGAGCTGCTAGTCCCATTACACACGTTGTTCGCAGGAGGTGAAGACCTGAACAAGGTCAGCTAATGAGAATTCATTTGAAAAACAGGACCAGATAATGTTTCTGAATGTGTTTTGTGTTTGTGTCACCACACAGCAGGGCTTGGAGCTGGGCTATGAAACTCTGAGAGTTTATCATTTCTTTTTACATTATTTATTTATTTATTATTTATTTATTTTGTGGAGGGGGCAGTTGTGTGGATCTCAGAGGCCAACGTGCAGGAGTCATTTATCTCCTTCCACCATGTAAGTTCAGGGACTAACCTCAGGTCATCAGATTTGAGCACAAGCCCCTTTACCAGTTGAGCCATTTCACTGACCCCAGAGGCCCTAGGATTTAAAGATGTTTCCAGTCAACACTCCAGGGTCTGACCAATCTTTATCTCCCCCATGAGATTTTCTTGATTTCTGGTGAAACAGGTGTTGAATCAGTGACATGTGGCCAGCCCTGAACTCCAATCCTAGACTTCACTATGGCTACACACCCTTGGGAAAAAAGTCACCCTCTCTCACAGAGGGAAGGTGGAGATCCATTGATAATGTCTGACTATGGCTCAGATCAGTTGAGACAGACAGGAACAGCTTGAATAGATTCTCAAGAAGTGCCAAGATGGGCTTTTCTGAGATGTCCCCCTTGTCAGCCTACAGTGGGTGAGGAAGATCCTCTGTGGAGTAAGGAAAGAAGCATAGACATCGTTCTATAAAATTAACCCTCGGATTATTGGTTGCCATCATGTTTTTCTAAGGGAACCTCTCATCTCCAGGACAGAGCGAGACTCGGTTGGCCATCTCCACCTTTGGCTTCTCTGCATTTTAAACATAGATTCCACATGGCATACCTTTTGTACAGCTTGGTTCCCCAGTTTGTCGATATAATGGAAACAATCCCTTAACATTTAAAGAATATTTTAATCAGGCTCTTTGGGTGATTTAAGCTGAACCTACACTTTCCCCCAGTATCATCAAGGGTGTGTCTACTCCTGCGGACAACACAGCCTACCACAGTTTACTCCAAATGGTTCCAGAAGTTTTAAAAACAGAATCCCAGGTATACATCATATTTTAAAAATTACATCTGAAGTTACAATGAGATTAAAAGCCTGGCGTGATGCCTAGATCAGATGATGGTATTTCTTATGAAAACTCTTTGTGGTATTTTGGACTCTGAACAGCTTCTCCCCCTGGACTAAATCAATAAGGAAGCATCAGGAATTCAGTAAGGATAGTCACCCAGGGGACAGGCCAATGTGGCCTCTTGATTTTTATTGCAAAATTCTCTGATTCCAACAAGATTTCTTTGCTTAAAGTTAGTTGCAGAGTAACCGGCAAGGGAGATGGAGCCTACATCTGTGCTCTCCTTAACTCTTTGTGAGGAAGAGGGTAAGAAAGGCAACCATGTATTCTCTAAAGTGCCCAACTTGCCCCTCTCTGATACTCTATTTTATGGCTGTAAGAATTTTGTTAACTTACCTGCTTTCATTACATGCCAAGAAGTCAGACCTTTGACCCAAACTGTTTCTTAAAAATTATTTATTGCTGAATCTGGTGGTGTATACGTTTAATCCCAGCACTCAGGAGGCAGAGGTAGGATGAGGTCTGTGAGTTCAAGGCTAGCCTGGTCTACATTGTAGATTCCAGGTCAGCAAGTGCTACTTAGTGAGACTCTGTCTCAAAAATTATTTATTTATTCATTTATTTATTTGTGTGTATGCATCATCTTTTGGAAGTTGGTTCTCTCCTTCTACTGTGGATTCTAAGGATTGAACTCAGATCGTCAGGCTTTGGGACAAATGTCTTTATCTGCTGAAGTCATCATACCAACTTTGACCACAATTCTTTCTACCCACTTTCAAAGTCAATGACAAGTAGGGTGTGGTGGTGCACACCTTTGATTCCAGCACCCAAGAAGCAGGAGCAGGTGGATCTCTGTGAGATCGAGGCCAGTCTGGTCTGCATAGTGAGTACCAGGCCAGCTAGGGTTACAGGGAGACCTTGTCTCAAAAAAGCAAAACAAAACAATGCTATCAATAACAAAAAATATACTGTGGATGCTGGATCTTGCAGTCTGATCCACTTTAAGGCTCTTAAGCCATTTTTAAAAAAGTCGTATTTATCTTTTCCTCCCCCAAATTATAGAGAGTAATTTTGACATTATGCTGTAATCAGATTTATAAGTGATGAGGTTGTTCAGGGTTATCTGACAGCCACTGGAGACTAACATTAATCCAGATAGAGTAACGATCGACCTGGGGGAGGAAGAGTGGAGGCTGTAACCTGGTGAAGGGTGGTGTGGGACTCACCATGCCCTCTCTCCTGGAATTAGAGCCAGCTGCTTCCTGTATTTATTACCCCCTGTGGGCTGCCTGGAAAGAAAGCATGAGGCTGCCTTAGCTACATCCGGGGCTTTCAGGCTCATGCTTGGGCCTGTCAAGCTTATTCCTGTCCATGTGTCCCTGTGCAGAACCAAAGCGGAGGTGGTGCTGGAGGTGCAGGTGGCGATAAGCATTTGTTCCATGGATTTCCTGCAGGGATCCAGGAATGGTGCAATGAGAAAAGAGAAAGTGAAAGCCAGAGTAATTTATGATGGGTCGGAGGGGAGATCAGGTAGAGCAAAGGGGAGAAAGCAGTTCTCAGCAGAGCTCGAGAGCAAGAAGCAGCCTGGTGACCAGGGCTGAAGGGAGCCTCCCACCACCACTTCTGGCGAAGCAGCATTAGGCTTCACAAGAAGCACCTATCCTTGTCATCTGCCACACTAGCCTTCGAACTGCTGTTCTCTATTCATGTCCCTGGTACAAGGAAACTCACACCACATCCCTTTTATTGCATGAAAACACCAGCCCTTGTGAGCCACTCACCCAGTACTAACCCTAGACATGTCACACTGTTTGAGGCAGCCTCCCATTTCAGTAGGAATGTAGGACTCCATGCTCACAGAAGTGGAAACTGAGCCCAGGAGTTTGTTGCCCATCCATGCTCATAGAACTGCCTCACGTTCAACAGAATCAACGAGACAGTCTGTCTGGCACAGGCTCTGGATTCCAGACCACTCCCTAGTAAGCTCCTCCCACCCTCATTGGTGGGCCCCTTCAAGGCTCCTGGGTCTGTGTCACACCTGGTGGTCACAGCTGCATCCATATCCTGAGCAGCAGGAGCTCCCAGTAGACTGAGCACAAACAAAGTTACCTCTCTCTTCTTGTCTTTCTCTAGCCACACAGTCCAAGCTCCTGTTTGTTCACAGATCCCACGAATCCACCAACATCAAATTTAAGCCTGTGTATACATAATCTATGTAAAAATATGAATTAAATGTTTTATTTCCAACATACAATACAAAACATGAAATTTTGAAATTTTTGCTGGGTGTGGTACCTCACATCTGTAACCACAGTTGCTGTGAGTGCCAAGCCAGCCTGGGCTACATAGTGAACTCTTAAGTCAATCTGGGATAGAGTGAGACCCTGTTTCACAAAAAAGAAAATAAAGAAATCGAGACATTTTTCATTAATGTTTGCAAACAGAAGGGCTTTAGGGTGGAACCTACTAAGGGTAAGCAGGCCTTCCAGGCCTGTTGTTTTGAAGTACAACATCTGTCAACTCACTTGATTTGTAGCTATCTCACAAATTTATCCCCCTATGCATGCTGGGAATATTTTATTATATGCTTGTGAAATCAATACATTTATTAAAAGCATCGTTTAAAAACTGAGAATATAGCAGTGATTTTGCTTGCTATTTCCAAGTCTTATTTCCAAGGCTTTGAGGAGATTAGAAATCCAAGATGAAAAGGTAATTTGTGTATCTCAAAGCGTGTGTGCCAGGTGCCAACAAGGTGAGGGTGGACACAGTCAGGCAAAGACGGACCACACCTGCACTCATGATTGCTTTCTGCCACTCTGAGCCATGCTGTATTTTCCCATCATTCTGCTGCTGTTCTGTCAAGAAAGGTGTTGGCCACTGGAGACCCAGTTCCACTTAACGGTCTCTCTGGAATCTTCCATCTCCTGAGCATGTAACTGACTTTATTCTGCTCATGAGTGTGTGAAGTTGTTCCAAAAAACTGCACTTCATCACAGGTTGTGGTGTAAAGGTAGGGCTGGGGAGTTGGCTCATGGGTAAAGTACTTGCTGTGCAAGCTTGGAAACCCGAGTTCAGATCCCAAGTACTCACATAAGCCAGAAGGGGTAGCATATGCCTATAATCCCAGAGCTAGTAGGGGCAGATGGGAGGCAGAGTCAGGAGAATCCATGGAATCCATACTGCAGGCCAGCTAACCTGGAATATGCAGTGGTGAACAAGACACCCTGACTCAAAGTGGAAGGTGCAGACTAACACCCAAAGTTGTCCTCTGATCTGTGCCACGTGTGTGCTGTGCCACGTGTTTAGATGATGATCTGAATCTGTAAGTACTGACTGGCCTGGATAGTGCTCCAGGAGGAACCTATGTGGGCTCCCCTCTCATCAGCAGCCCCTGGGACCTTCTCAGTACAAACACCCACCTGTCCTTGTTACCAAATCACATGTTCTAGAGTGAGTCACCACTGCCCAGCTTCCTCTCCCACAGCCACGGGCATGGTGGAGTCTTCTCCCTTCCTGAAGAGGAAAGAGGAGAGGATCCTCTGGTCCCTGTGCATCAAGGGCTCCCATTCTCTGGAGAATCAAGGACATGGAGAACAGGTCATGAGGGACACTTCCAAGCTGTTATTGAATGGTTTCCCCCTTGGTACAAAGAAACATCTCATCATCTAAGAAACTCCCTGATCCAGAGAAACAAAAAAGAAAAAGTCATTCCTAAGGCTGTCCAGCTAAGGCAATTACCTGCTGCTACCCCAGTTGGGGCTCACAATGTAACTGGTATTAAGCAGTTCAAAATGATACCCAGCCAGCTTTCTCTTCTGCCTTTAGACACTCTTCTACCGTGGTGTCCCCAGTGCCTTTGGCATACCATGTCCATTTTTAAAAGCACATAAACTAATGTAAACACATTTAATTGAAATTATGAGACCACAGTAAAAACTAACACACTAACTTGATTAAGTCTAGTGTAGATAAATTAACCTAAACTACGTCTTTGGTGTGGCATAAAATTTTGAGACATTTATCAGCAAAAAAACATTCCTATTACTATTCAGTTTCAAACAATATTATTTATAATTATATCCCACAGCTTCAAGGATATGATAGGCTGATATTCAAGTTAATCTACAAAAGCCAGCTTCTTTTGATAATGAAGAGAACCAATATCAATAGCCCAAAGGCATAGGAAACATTTTTTTAAAATATGCTTATGAGGAAAAGAGTCATTTACGAGAACACAGGAAGGATGGACAGGGATGATGCCCTCAAGTGTGGAGAACAAAACCACCCTTCTGAGTGTGAGCTGCTTCCTGTGGGGCAAGAACAAAGATTAAGGGGTGAGAGGGGTACTGTGTGTTGCTGCCAGCGTTCCTCTGAGCAATCCCTGAGCAATGGCTTCTCTCAGATTCTTCTGCTATTGATTTTATGTTTTGTTGAGATGGGTTTTACACAGCCCAGGCTGGCCTCCAATTCATTATGTAGCCAAAGATGACCTTGAACTCTTGATCTTCCTTTCTTCTACCTCCCCAGTGCTGGGGTCACAGTTGTGCACCACCACACCCATCTTCAAATGCTCTGACGAGGCCTAAGTGGACAGAGGTATGGTGTGGAAGACTCCATCTCTACCTTCCAGGATTCAAGGGTTAGGGGAAAGGCAAGTGGTAACCACATCCTCTGTGTCCTTCTGGAGCATGGTGTGCAGTAGAGGGATGTTCTCACAAATGTGTGAGATGGGCTGCAACAGTGAACAGAGGCCTCAGCTGGCATGATGGAGATGCACTTTCAGAAAGTCCAGCCAAGCCATGAGAGTGGAGGCCATGTGTACTTGCTTGGTCCTCTCCCAGCTGCATAGGAGAACGGAAGGAGAATTAAATTAAAATTAATTAAAGGAGAATTAATTAAAATCCCTGAGGCTCAGACATCCCTTGCCCAGTTTCTATTGCCAGTGTTGCTGGTCCCCCAACAGGGAGGACTCACGGAGGGGGCAGAACAGCACAGGTACAGCCTGCCCACCCTGGGTTCCAGAATATCCACTTAGGTCTGCTCTGGACCTTTCTCTCTGGTATGTAAGTCTCCAACAGTTACCTAGGATGTTATCGCCTCTCCTCTATTGTGAATACAGTCCTCACTGACTCTGGGTGTTGACACTGATGCTCCACACACCCAGCAGTATAATTTGAGAAATGCAACTGACCATGTCCTCTGCATTGAGGGGTCCCCTGGAGGGAGAGATTCATGGAGCTTGCCTGGCATGGCTCTAGCTCCCATGTCCCTTTGTGCTGTGGGGTCCCTTTCTGAATGTCATAGAATCAGAGCAATTGAAATTTTCTCAACAGGAAGAGTCCATGGAGTTTACAGCCCAAACATCACATTAGTGATATGAAGAGTATCGCATTGGCCAGGCATGGTGGTGCACATCTTTAATCTCAGCACTCAGGGGGCAGAGGCAGGTGCATCTCTGCAAGTTTGAGGCCAACCTAGTCTACATAGCAAGTACTAAGACAGCCAGGGCTATGCAGTGAGACCTTGTTTCAAAAGAAAAAAAGTGTCACATGTACACACATACCCCATACTACATATACATCACACATATACATACACAGACACACATACCACACATCCATACACAGACTATACAGTTCCACATATGCACACATAGACATACATACTACACACATACCACATCCGCACACACACACCACACATGCATACATACATACACCATACCCCACACATACACATATACACCACACACACACACACACACACACACACACACACACAACACGCACACACATCACCATAATAGAATTTTCCTTCATGGCCATGAAACTAATTGAAGTATATGGAGTCATACTATTTATGTTTCAGTATTTGGGCTGGATTTTTGCAAAGCCTGGAGCAGCCATGCAGCAACCCTCTCTAGACCGTGACTCAAGGGAGTCATCAGCCATCCTGGTCCACAGTCAGTTTTGCACAGCTTCTTTTGCACTACAACCACGTGCCTGAGGCTTCTGTTCTAATGTGGGACACACTGCAGTGATCTCGCATTAGAAAATAAGAGAAACAGCCAGCAGCAGACAAGCCCAGGAGGTAACCAGGCAAATCAAAGGTGTGTGGCTGAGTACCACAGTGCCCATTTCATACATAGAAACCCAGAATCACTCCCCACTGTCACTGCCCATGGGCAGGGCAGTTACTTCTCTAAACTCACCCTTTTGTGGGTTGTAAAAAAGATCACAGACCACAGAAGTCCCTATACTTGTGTTCTTTGCCCCTGCAGTCAGGATTGAGGAAAAGAATGGACTGTGCTCTTTTTTCTGTGTCACACCTGAAGAAAATTCCCTTTGCTTCTGCAAGGTTTCTTGTCATGAGGTTCTCATATTTTCTCATCTAAAAGGATGAGGGACATTTCCAAGTGCCACAGTGACCTTGAAGGTTACCAGCACCTCATCCATTCCTAAGATATCAAAACAGCTGCCTCTAGCATGGAGCCAAGCTATACACATGATCCATCCCCCAGATGGCTGATGTTTACAAAAAGGGATCAAACAACAACAGTGCAGGTAAGCACCCCCACCCAAGTGCTCTTGTTTTGATTAAGGGAGAGGGTTTACCTTATGCCTAGCTAGGTCTGCCTGAGTTTCTTCTTTACTGTCTGGGAAATAACCCATCTCCTTCTAGCGCCTCACCTGGAGGTCCTGCGAGTGATGCTGCGGGAATGGAAAACTATGAGGTACTTTGAAGTCACCCCTCTTCTGATAAGCTCATTAATAAGCCTGACAGAGTTTTCCCTAGCTAAGATCCACACTAGCCTCCATAACCACATTTCAGAACTAGGTGGGTTTGCAAGTTTGGTTCTCTGGTCACTTATTCTCTGTGCTGCTGTGGTCATATTCTAAGATTTCTCTCATGAACATGACCCACTCCAGTGCCCACATGCTCTCCCTCATATGCCCGCCTGTTCTGGTTGAAATCCATCAAAAAGCAGAAACTTATAGGGGTATGACTCACCTCTCCTTTGGATTTCTGTTCCTTAAGAGAAGCCATTTAGGGGAGACCTTCTGTTTCATGAATACTAGACCACTAAGGAGTCAAGTTATTCTGTTTTTATTTCGTCCCAAATTGGCACTTTCTTCAGCATCTCCATCCCTGGAGAAGGAGATACTTAGAAGAGTGTTGTGTTATCTTAGTACAAACATGCTGTACTGCTGAGAAACAACACATGGTCCACACAGCAGGAAGGAGATGTGGCTATGTCCAGCTCACTGAATTTTCCCACTTGGGTTTGGCAGGCTAAGGCTGAGATCCTAGCAGACAGCCTGAGAGGGTGGGTTTCAACCTTCATTGGTACAGTGGCTCTGATCTCAGCAGACCACCAGAGATTGCTGAGTTCTGGCCTCCCTCTGGCATAGGGGCTGAGAATGCAGGGGACTGCTTGAGAGCACCCAGATCCTGCCTCCACATCGTGAAGGAAGTCTGAGTGTACCTAACTGGAACCTGAATTGGGCTTCTGTGGGTACTCCTGAATAGCTGATCTGAAGCCATCAGTTACCTCCAAATTAAACCTGGGAGAATCTGAACCCTGTACCAACCAGCGTTATGTAACCAATAAAGAAAGGATCTAGGCACCCGGTAATCCAAATAGAAGCATACTTAAACTTAAATCTCATATCAGAATCATAAATAACATAAGAAATTCACATGCCAAAATCACAATGAAAGAATAATAAAATGGAAAGCCAAAACACTACATCCCCACCAAACTCCACCAATCCTGTAGAAGAGTTCTACAAGGCGAACCCCCTCTAGAGATAACCCAGGACACTGAATTTAAAATAACAATCATAAACATGATTAAGGAATTAAACTAATTTAAAGAACACACAAACAAATCAAAGAGCTAAAAGAAAATAAGGATAAACTTCTGAGTGAATTCACAAAAGAGATAAAAACATTGAAGAAAACTCAGGCAGAAATGAAGAAGGAAGTGAAAAACTCAATAAGCCACTTGAAACAACAAGGAAAACCTCACCTCTAGAATGAATGAAATGGAAAACAGAATATCAACAACTGGAGGATAAAGTTGAAGAACTGGACCACTCAAGCAAAGAGTATGGAAAATTAAAAAAAAAAAAAAAACAGGAATGGAATATGCAAGAGATATGGGACGCCATGAAAAGACCAAATCTACAGATCAAAAGCATAGAGGAAGGAGAAGAATTTCAGGTTAGTGGTGTTGGCCAGATCTTAAACAGGATTGTAGAAGAGAATTTCCCAAAATTAAGGAAAGACATCCCCATACAAATACAGGAAGCACATAGAACACAAATAGACAGGAACAGAAAAGAAACTCCCCACGACATAGCATAGTAAAAACACTAAATGTACAGAACAAAGAGAGAACACTGAAAGCAGTGAAAGAAAAACAATAAGTCACATACAAAGGAAAGCCCATCAGAATTACAGATGACTTTATCAATGCAAACTATGAAAGCCAGAAGAACCTGGACCAAGGTATTTCCAGTTCTACATGACAATAGATGCCAGCCCAGAATACTTTACCCAGCAAAAATGTCTATTATAGTTGAGGGGAAAAGAAAAATCTTCCATGACATGAATAGCCTGAAAGAATACATGCCCACGAAACCAGGCCTTCAAAGAATACTTGAAGCAATACAGAGAGGAGAGAGAGAAACAACTATACCCCAGGGGCACCGAAAGAAAATAAATAAAGGTATAATCTAGGAAACACACAATTAGAGAACACAAACAACAATCACAATGATGGCAACCAATACACAAGTTTCAATAATAACCTTAAATATCAATGGACTGAATTCCCCACTCAAAAGACACAGGCTAAGTAAATGGATTAAGAAACAAAATCCATCTCTTTACTGTCTGCAAGAAACCCATCTTACCTTCAAGGACAGGTGTCCTCCAAGGGGTGGGGCCTGCCACTGAGGGTGGACTACTGAGGGAATGCTGGGAGCCATTTTGGAATCGAAGCCACGAGCCTTGGGTAGCGTGTGTTCTGGGGTCAGAAGAGACAAAGATGCCACTTCATTCTGATCAGAGGAAAAATAAACCAAGAAGATATTACAATCATGAACATATTTTCACCAAACTCTGGTATGCCCAAATTAATAAAAACAACAATATAGGACTTTAAGACAGATTAACCCCAACTCAGTAATAGTAGGGGACTTCAATACCCTACTGTATCCATTAGATAGGTCAACTGGAAAAAGAATAGAGATGTCTGAATTAAATGATACCATACATCAAATGGACCTAACAGACATCTTTGGAATATTCCACCCAAGCACCAAAGAATGCACTTTCTACTCAGCACCCCATAGAACTTTTTAAAAAAATTGATCATATACTAGGCCACAAAAAAAACCTCAAAAAATACAAAAAAAAAATTGAAGTAGATCCACACATTCTATCAGACCACAATGCAATAAAGCTCAAAATCAACACTTGACAAAGTCCTAGTCACTACACAAACTTGTGGCAATTGAGCAACAGACTCCTAAACAATGAGTGGGTCAAAGGATAAATTGAGAAAGAAATAAAAGAATTCCTGGAATTCAATGAAAATGACAATACCGTAACACAACACAACCTCTGGGACACATTAAAAGCAGTCCTAAGGCAATATATTTATATACACATTTAAAAAAATGAGAAAGAGCACAAATAAATGACCTAACACTGAAACTCAAGACTCTGGAAAGGCAAGAACAAATGAAACCCAAACACAGCAGAGAAGAAATAACAAAACTCAGAGCAGAAATTAATGAAATAGAAACAAAGAAAACAATGCAAAGAATCAATGAATCTAAGAGCTGGTTCTTTGAAAAGCTAAACAAGATAGACAGACACTTACCCCAGTTAACCAAAAGAAAGAAAGAGCAAATCCAAATCAACAAAATCAGAGATGAAAGGGGAAACATCACAAGAGACACCTGAAAGATCCAGACCATTATGAGGGAATATTTTTAAATCCTATATGCTACTAAATCTGAAAATCTAAAAGAAATGGACAGACATCTGAAATCATGGGAACCATCAAAGTTAAACCAAGAAGAGATCAACAGTTTAAACAGACCCATAACATATAAGGAAATTGAAACAGTAATACAAAGCCTCCCAACTAAAAAAAGCCCAGGCTCAGATGGACTTACAGCAGAATTCTACCAGACATTTAAAGAAGACCTCCAACCAATACTATTTAAATTATTCAAAATGATAGAAACAGAGGGAGGACTCCCAAATTCCTTCTATGAAGCCAGCATCACTCTAATGCCCAACTGGGTAAAGACACAACCAAAAAAGAAAACTATAGATCCATATCCTTAATGAACATGGGTGCAAAAATTCTCAACAAAATACTTGCAAACTGCATACAGAAACACATCAAAAAGATCATTCACCATGATCAAGTAGGCTTTATCTCAGAGATACAGGGCTGGTTCAATATACACAAGTCAAGAAACGTCATTAATCATATAAATGGACTCAAAGACAAAAACCAGATTGTCATCTTGATAGATGCAGAAAAGGCTTTTGGCAAAATTTAACATGCATTTTTGTTCAAAGATCTAGAGGGAATTGGACTGGAGGGAACATACCTCAACATAATTAAAGCTATATTCAACAAACCCACAGCCAACATCATTCTAAATGGAGAAAAACTGGAAGCATTCCCATTAAAATCAAGAACCAGACAAGGATGTCCACTGTCTCTACGTCCTTTTCAACACAGTGT
>NW_008357518.1:1082243-1085184 GCF_000622305.1 Nannospalax galili | reverse complement strand
GGAGAAATCAGTAGCCTTTCTATATAGCAATAACAAGCAATTGGAGAAAGAATACAGGGAAATGCTCCCATTCACAATAGCTGTTAAAAAAAAGATCTTGGAATAAATCTGACCAAAGATCTCTACAATGAAAATTTTAAATCATTAAAGAAAGAGATTGAGGAAAAAATCAAGAGATGGAAGGACCTCCCATGCTCATGGATTGGAAGAATCAATATTGTGAAAATGACCATCCTTCCAAAAGCAATATATAGATTCAATGCAATCCCAATCAATATCCTCATGACATACTTCACAGAATTAGAAAAAAAAAATCCTTAAATTCATATGGAAACACAAAGACCCCAGATAGCCAAAGCAACCTTGAGCACAAAGAGCCACGCTGGGGGGATTACTATAGCAGTTCTCAAAGTATACTACAGGGCTATAGTCATTAAAACAGCATGGTACTGGCACAAAAATAGATCAATGGAACATCATTGAAGATCCAAACCCGAGTACATGCAATTTCAGCCACCTGATATTTGACAAAGGTGCCAAGAACACACAATGGAGGAAAGACAGCATCTTCAACAAATGGTGCTGGCAAAACTGGATCTCCACCTGTAGAAGAATAAAACTAGATCCTTATCTTTCACCTCGCACAAAAGTCAATTCCAAATGGATCAAAGACACCAATGTGAAACCTGAAACCTTGAAACTATTAGAAGAAAATATTGACAGTAACTTACAAGATATAGGTGTAGGAAAGGATTTTCTAAATCAGACAGAATTTGCTCAGGAATTAAGGTCAGCAATCAACAAGTGGGACCTCATTAATCTGAAAAGCTTCTGTACTGCAAAAGAAACAATCAAAAAAGCGAAGAGAAAACCCACAGGATGGGAAAAAATATTCATCAGTGACACATCTGACAGAGGTTTAACATCTAGAATATATAAAGAACTCAAAAAACAGAGAATCGAGAAACCAAATGACCCAATGAAAAGATGGGCTAAAGATCTAAACACAGAGTTCTCAAACAAAGAAATAAAGATGACTAAGAAACATCTCAAAAAATGTTCAACATCATTAGTAATTAGGGAAATGCAAATTAAAACCACCCTAAGGTATCACCTTACTCCAATCAGACTGGCTAGGATCAAGAGAACAAATGATACCAAATGCTGGCGAGGATGTGGAGAAAGCTCATTCACTGCTGGTGGGATTGCAAACTTGTGTAATCCCTATGGAAAACAGTGCGGAGAACTCTTAAAAAACTAAAAATGAACCTACCATATGACCCGGTTATACCAACTCCTTGGCATATACCCAAAGGACGCATCCTATTGTAGATACTTGTACATCCATGTTTGTTGCTGCTCTTTTCACAATAGCTAAGAGATGGAAGCAACCTATGTGTCCCTCAACTGACGAGTGGTTAACACAAATGTGGTATATTTACACAATGGAGTTCTATTCAGCAATAAAGAAAGATGAAATAATGAAATCTGCAGGTAAATGGACAGATCTAGAAACTGTTATACTAAATGAAGTAATGCAGATTCAGAAAAACAAACGACGTTATGTTCTCACTCATATGTGGATCCTAGCACCAAATCCTTCTAAATTCCAGGTCTTTTTAGTAAGATGATTCTATACAGCAGTCCCTTCTACATGAAATAATTACCATCATCACAACTTCAGTTGAGCCTGATCACTAAACATCATCACAATTGGGCTTGTTGACCGTTGTGCTCATTCATTAAAAGAGGACCAAGCAGGGCTTCCAGGTCCTTTTAATAAGATGATGCTATACAGCAGTACCTTCTGCATGAAATAACTACCATCATCATGACTTCACCTGAGCCTGATTACTAAACATTGTCACAATTGGGCTTGTTGACCATTGTGCTCATTCATTAAAGGAGAGCCAAGCAGGGTCACTGGACCCTCACCGCATTATCCAGCCGCTCTTCCCTACCAACTGTATGTAATTTGACCCTAATCACACATGGCCTCCTGGATTTGGGGAGGACTAAAGTATAGAATCTGGGGAACGCTAGGAAAAGAAGGCATGACCCATACTGGGTAAAGGCTTTCCAGTGTGCATACCCTCAGGTCATACATACACCTCAGCCACCCCTCAGTTATCTCCTTAAGTAAGCTCAATAAATTCATTGGTTCCCCAATAACACTTTAATTAAACAGTGGCTTGACACTAGAACGTTAAAAGGGAATAAGCATTGCTTAGCGTCCCCAGGAAAAGAAGTGTCACAACAGATGGAAAATTTGTCGATGCTATTATATCTCATAATTATTTTTAAAAAAGAAAACATGAATGTAAAAGATGTTAGAAGGATATGGGAAAGGAGATATTTTCCAAAATAGAAAAAATGAGAAAGCCTAAGAGAGTGATAAAGGTCTGTTTATGTTTGTTATGATAAAGGATGAAACAAAAATAATATACACATAATCTTAAAATTTCTATGGTCATAGTTTAGTCAACTAGTTTAAGGAACAAAATATATATCTAGCCAAGGTTTATCTGAGAGTATTTGTTTTTTTTAAGCCTTATCTACATAGCACAGATAATTAAAAGTACCAGACTGGTAGAACTAACCTTACTGGATGTTTAACAGCCATAGTTTGAGGCCTATAATAATGTTGTCCTTTAGGACCCGTTTTGCCCCTTGCCCTCCAAGGTTGGCTAAGTTCCAGGGGACTATGGAACATCTCTCAAAATTTCCTGTAGCTGTGGTGAGTCACCTGTCCTCTTGTTCGGGGAGGACATGGAGACCCCACAAGATGGACTTGAACCGGTGTCCAGTCTACAAAGAGGAGGGTCGACTCAGAGGAAATATCTCATTCATGTTTCCATGTGAAGCCAGACATGGTCGAGCAGGATCTTTGACTTATCTTCACATAGATAAAGAAAGGAGCCAGGAGCTCCTCCAAACCCAG
>NW_008357518.1:1066016-1081991 GCF_000622305.1 Nannospalax galili | reverse complement strand
CATAAGACTTCAAATCCTGGTCTCCAGTATTGTAGTGCCGACCTGTAGCTAAGGGAGACAACCAGCTATAGTTCTAAAATGATGGATAAATTTCTTTTCTATCCCTATCTAGAAGCCTTTGAGAGGGAACAGACACTGATTCTAACCACTCCAACAGCTATCAAAATACCTGAAAGCAAATCCTGAATCCATCACTCTAGAGTCCAGCCTTGGAAGACAAAAGAAAAGTGAGGAGGAACCCAATAGAGGGATGCCTTTGGAAGCCCTTGTCAAGAAATTCCAATGGACTCTCATATGAACATTTGAAAATTGCCCTGTTCTGACTTCTTTCTAGTTCCCTGTCTAGAACTTGTAATGCTAATTACTCTTGCCTTTACTTCTCCTTCACAGCTCCTATTCACAATTCAAGGACTTTCTTTTCCCCTTAGAGATAAGAGTTATCCAATTTGGGAGTCTTTCAGATAGACTCACTGAAGGGGTACTCCAATTGCCTCACCCTGCGTCCCTGTTCAGCATGGAAGAAGCCAGAGCGGTCTGCGTCCCTATTCCCTATTGGCAATTTGGGTAACCTTGCCATAGGATGGTGTGATAAGAATAGGAGGTAGGAGTTGGCTAGGCAATTAGGGTAAAAATCCCCAAAGAAAAGTAGCCGGTTTCTTGGCTAAAAGTCAAAATGTCCTTGGGCCTCTTAGCAATGTACTCTGTTCTAAAGACCAATGTTGAAAATATTTGGGAGCTCGTATCTAGGGTTACCTCTTCAGAGGGGGAATGTTACAATAGCCAAAAGCCACCTAAAAATAAATAAATAAATCAGAGAACAAGAAAGGGTACATGAAGTTATCAGAAAAAAGGGATGGGGCGATATGGGAGGAGTTGGAGGGGAGGGAGTGGGCATGGATTTGATCAAAACACCTTATATACATGTATGAAATTCTCAATAAATCATTTATTTTAAAAAACAATCAAGGCAGAATTCTTAAAGATTCTGTAGTTATCCCAGATGTTGAACTGTCCCACACAGATTAACTTTATTTTCTTTTTGCTGCATAAAACACTCCAACCAAAGCAGCCTGAGGGAGAAAGCATTTGTTCTGGCTCACAGTTCCATGTTAACACCTGTTACAGTGGGGAAGTCACAGTGGCATGAACTTGACGGAACTGGTCACATGACACCCATAGTCAGGAATAGGAGAAAGGAGTGCAACATGCCAGTGTACAGCTCAGGTTCTCCACTTCCAAAGTCCAGGTCCTGCCCACAGTTAAGATGGGCCATCCCACATGAATTAATACAATTAAGACAGTCCCTCACAGGCATGCTCAGAGGCCCAACTCCCAACTGATTTTAGTTTCTGTCATGTTGTCATACAAACATTGAATAAAATCTTGTAACATACACCCCTTGCCTTCAGCCTGTTGTGGTCAGATGGACTGCACTCAGGGACAAGGAAGAAGAGCAAGGATAGATTCAGTGGTCTGGGATGGGGAATGCAGGAGGGTGTCTGGGCTGTTGGCTGACCTTAGCAGTTGAGGACTTAGAAACAGGAAGGGCTGTGTCAGGCCATGCTTGGAGATGGACTGGTTCAGTGGGAATACTGTGAGAGCCTCTGGATGGTGAGCCCTCTGGTCTCAGGGGTTCAGAGGAAAGATGGACCCTGAACAGGAGTGCAGAAGGCTGTGTAGGAGCAGGTGTGGGGCAAGGAGACACTCATTTCTGCAAGTGAGTAAAGGTGAGATGAACCCACTTGCAGACTCACTACAGCTAGTTAAATATGGGTTGATTCTCTAGTACAAAGAGGCCATAAACCCAGAAAACTTTTAAAGGACTGATAACATTGGAAAAGAAGCAAAAGCTGAGAAAGATAGTTTTAATCTATTTGATGGGTATAGTAGTAACTTTATTAGTATATAAGAATATATTTCACTGATTAATAATTGAAGAACAGAATGGGCAATTCACACAAGAGGAAATGGAAGTCAGATTCTTTCCTGAGACATGAGACTTGAAACCACAGGGGACCCTCTTGTTCCCCAGCTGAGACTGAAGTTTGAAAACATTCTGTCTGGGTGGGTCTGAGACAATGGCACTCAGGGCTTGTGTGAATATAAACTAACACATTGTCTTCTGAGATGGGTTTCAGATTACCTTAGAGTATACATCATGAAAACACAAACACAAACGTCCAGGTTTTCAATGACTTAGAGTTCGTACGTGGGCACACCACAGTATTTGAGTCAAAGTAAAGAACAACTGAATCTTATTTTGTGTTGAAAAGGGACAAAAAAGGATGGTGCATGCACATAAGACCTTCTGGAAGACCAGAGAAAGACCTAGAGAGTTTTCAGATTGGGGTGGGAGCTGTCAGAGTGGCTGGGGGAAGGGGGCTGCAGGGCGAGGGGTTCTAAAAGTCAGGCAGGAGTCAGGGAAGCAGCAGGATGAGAGATTCATCAGGAGCCTGGACATCTAGGTGACATCTTGGCAACTCTAGTCATCTGTCCCCTTTGTGGACAGTAGAAAAAAATGAGGGAACAGGTCTGAGAAGAAGACAAAAGCATGGCATGGAGGACCAGACTCCTGGCAGGTACGCAGGAGGAAAGTAAAGTGGGTGGAGAAGGGCAAGTGGGCAATGCAGGTGTCTGAGGGCCTAGGCACCACAAACTGCCCCCAAAATGATAGGACTGGAACCTGTGACCACTGGATAAATCAAGCTGGTTGTTGATGGGCTGCCAACCTCAGAAGTCAGTGGGAAGGAGGCTATCACTAGTCGCTCAGCTGCCATTAACATGGACAAGAAGTTCTTGAAGTAGAGCCGTGACTGGTCTCAGCAGAGGGCCAGTGAGCACCAGGTCAGAGCAAGCCAGTAAATCAAACAGCCAGAAGACCAGTGCCCACTCTGATTGAGAGTGTCACTAGAGTGAGAGTGTCACCAGAGCCTCCAGGCACCTCCCTGACGTGTATGATAGGAAGCATTTGAGAGCTTGGACCTAGTCACATCTTCTACCAGTAGCATTTTAAAATCACACAAATTGACTCCTTCTTTAAAGCGAAGGTCTCTTTGCTTTAGGCATTTAAATAGTTAAGCACATAAAAATATTTAAATGTATCTATGGACAAGGGGAAACTCTAGGTACTTCTGGGATATGTAAAATGAATAAATGTTTAGGGTCCAAAGTTTTGGAAAGTACCAAAAATACAAAAAATAAAAATGTGAAAGACCAGGAATTTCCAATAACTTCTTATAACTCTGTTTTGAATGTATTTGAGTTAATACGCATCCAAGACACCATACTGCCTCCGCAGAGGCATGGTATCTGCAGTCTTGACCCCAAGGCTTATCTGGAAAGGGCCCTGCCTCTCCTTTCTAAAAGAAGACTGTTATCTCACTGGTTCAGCTGGTCTTGGGGCAATGCGGTCACTGCTTCTAAATGTGCTCTGCGCTGTGCCTCGTGGGGACTGCTTGTTCCTGTCCTGACTGGTGATCAGTGAGGCTGTGGCTCCCCCATGCCAAGCCTGAAGACTTTCCAGGGTCTCCTTCATGGTCCTTTTGTTGATTTGGTTGTCTGGAGCCATTTTTCTAGAAAACTCTATAGGGAGGGCTAGTAAGAAGGAAGTTCTCTGAGTTTCTGACTTATAATAGCCTATAACTTTCACGCTTAACTTGTTTGCTGAAATACAGAACATTTCACTGGCTTATTTTCCCCTCTGGAATAAAAGATATCATTGCATGTTGCTGTTAAAATTTCTGAAGACAGGGGGCTGGAGAGATGGCTCAGAGGTTAAGATCACTGGCTGCTCTTGCGAGGATCTGGGTTCAAGTCCCGATACCCACATGGCAGCTAACAACCACCCATAATTCCAGTTCCCAGGGATCTGGTGCTCTCTTCTGACCCCCACTGGCATGCACAACACAGATGCACTTACACACATGCAAGCAATACACTCATACACATAAAATAAAAATAATAAAAGCATTTCTGAAGACAAGTTGATTTTCTTTTCTTCATAAATTAAGTAATCTCATTGCTTTGATGTCCAAAGTCCCCCCCCCCACTTTGAGAAGCTGCAGTGATATTATTGGAATACACCATGGTCCTGATGGTACCACAGACTCAAACCCGGGGTTCCCTTTTCAGCACTTTAAAGCTTTTTATGCCAAGAAAGGATGTTATAAGGCTTGGTCTTTATTTTACTGTTTCTTGTGAAATTCTGTCTACCCTCTGAAACGCTGTGTGTGTGTGTGTGTGTGTGTGTGTGTGTGTGTGTGTGTGTGTGTGTGTAGGTCCATACTGAGTGCCTTCTTCAGTTACTTTCCACCTTGAGTTTTCAGACAGGGTCTTTCACCGAGTCTGTAGAGCATTTATTTGGCTAGACTGGCTGGCCAGCAAACTCCAGGGATTTCTGCACTCTCAGTGCTGGAGTTTATGAGCCTCTGTCACTCTGCCCAGCCTTTTCACAGGAGTGCTGGGAACTTGCACTCAGTCCTTATGCCTGCTCAGCAAGCACTCTTCCCACAGACATTTCCCCAGCCCCTCTCTGAAACTTCGTTTCCTGTTGTCTCATGTCTGTTTCTTGTTGGCTGGTCTTCAGCCTTCCTCCTGCAGCCTTCCACGACTCCATCGTGCTTCCTCTTGTCCTGCACTGGCCTCCAGAATGATCTGTCTCAGCTCTAACTCCACAGAGTGTTCTGCCGCCACTGTCCTGCATTTTACTAATTCTGAGCTGTGTTGCTTTGTATTGTCTTCACTTCACTGAGGTCATTTGGAAATCCCGTGGCTCTGTTCTTCCTGTCTGCGGACTTGTCTTCCGGGAGTAGTCTCCCTATCCTCAGGGGCAGCGCTTCATCCTTCTTTTTCCTGGATTAGCCGTGGAGTCACCCTGGGCCTCTTTTCTACTTCTCCCTGGAAGAGCCACTCTAAGTTTATGGAAGGAGACATGGGTTCTGGAGCTTTCTACCTTCATGATCTATCTACATTGTTAGGTACCCAGCTGGTCCTTACTCCCCCAACTCCAGTGTCCTGGTCCTGGCCCATTGGGTTGATTCTGGCAGCTGCCTCTCAAGGTGAGCCTTGGTCTCGGAAGGAGGTCTGCTGACTTGTTGGGGAGAGTGGACCCCAGTACTGCTAAAAAACAAGACTTTGAAATATATTTATGTGCATTTTAGTATGCCTTTGGAGCAAAAGCCTAAGAAACACATTCTTTAGGCAGCTGTCACCTACTAGGGTGCTTGGCTGTCAACAGAATACCCAATGTAGCATATACTACTGCTTTTTGAAACAGATCAGAGAGCTCTATGGAGAACATCAATATGGTATCTTAGCAAATAAAAGATGAGGCATGAATCTCTCTCCCTCCCTCTCTCTCTCCTTCCCTCCCTCCCTCCCTCTCAACTTGTTTGGAATCTTTAAATGGTCTCCATTCCTGTTCAGAATATCAGTTAAGTTTCATTCACAGTGACTTGGGCTTTGGGCAGAGTGATTTAAAGAGAACACAGAGGCCCTCCACTGCCTGCCCCCATGCCCTGCTTCCTGATTTTCTCTTATAGCTAGATGACAAATATGCTTTTAGGATACATCCTGGAGACCACCGTGTTCCTTTCCTTCATTCTACTAATACAGGCCAATTAAGTGAATGCATTCCAGGCTGCCTTCATTCCTGGAAGAGTGGGTGACACTGCTTCATGCATTTGCTTTCATTTGTACTAAATTGGAAGGGAAGAGAATCTCCATTATGGAGATTGCCAGAAAAGCCACTCCACAAAGGGGCTCTGCCTTCCCCCTCCCTTTTCTCCTGCTCCCCAAACAGGGATGGTTGTATGCTATAGCATAGAGGCCTCAGGAAACCACGTTCCCTAGACATTCAAAACCCAGGTCAGTTCCTGTCCCCACCTGTTCCTGACCAGGCTGGCCCCCTCTGAAAGTGCCTCAGGGCTGGGCCATTGCTGTTTTGGCTCACAGATGACCCTAGTGGGTGACCAGTGTTGAGAGCCACCAGTCTTGGTCACAGACTCAGAAGGTGAAGCTGAGAAAGCAGGCAGGTGTGGAACCGATTGTGAGAAGTCACAGATGGTATGATCCTTAATTTGCAGGTAATGGGTACCTGTGGTATGCGATTAATAAGGGGACTGCAGGACTAGATCTATCTTAAAGACCTCATGTGGCAGTATCACATTGAAGGCTACAGACAAGGATAGAAGGGACCACTTCACACATAGTAGAGCCACACAGTGATCAGGATAAGTAGGACTACCTGGCAGGATGGTCTGACAGGAGACCCCTGATGGTGAGGTGTTCTGGAGCCCAGGATCTCTGAAATGATGTGTGGGCCACTGGTACTGATACTGAAGGAAAATAGGACCTAAGAGTCCAGATGTAAATTTCTGAAGCAAAATACTGGAAAATTAAGTCATTCATTGTATGAAATAAACAATGCGTCAAACTAGCTTGGACTTTATTCTTGAAATGTAAAGTTGACATTCAAATGGGACATTAAATGAGACATTTAATATTTAAAACAAATTATTGTGCCATACCCATGCTAGTACCCACCTGGAATCCCAGCATTTAGAAGGCTGAGGCAGGAGGATCGCCAGGAATCTCAGGGCAGCCTGAGCTACAGAGTGAAAGCCTGTCTCACAAAAATCAAAGTAAGCAAGCAATCATTCATTGTGATTCATTACATTAACATCAAATCTTCATGTGTATGAATAAATTATTTTATAAAATTCAATTACAGACTTGGATTTTTAAAAAATGGCATAGGGGTAAAGGAAATGACTTTTTCCACTGAATAATCCCAGCATCTCTCTCACGTCAGTCAGGAGATTATGTGCCTATGTCACCACTTGGACTACATTATTCTCCTGGAGTTCTTTGCCAACATTTCAAGGCAAGAAAGTGTATGAGGATTAAACAAAAAGAACCAAATCTGTGTTGTTCACAGAAGACATGATTCTATAGGAAGAAAATCCAAAAGGGCCATAATAAACTACTAAAATTGTGTGTCAAATTAGCAAGGTTCACAGCAGCAACGTCAGCTTGCAAGTCTCTGTTGTATTTCCATAAACCAGGATTAGGCAAGTGGGAGCTGGTACTGTCAGCAACATAAAGTACAACAGCATAAAAGACACCATCTAGGAATTAATATGATAAACATAATCATGTTGTAAATTTTATGAAAAAGATTAAAGAATACATAGAGAGATAGTCTTTGTCCATGGATTGTACTCAGTCTCAACCAAAATACCACTAGGTTCTTTGCAGATGGGAAATTGCAAAGGTTATGGGTAAGGAGGCTAATCTCTACAAGGAACAAAACCGAGGAGCCCATGGTCCAACTGCAATTATGTGCGTACATGCGTGTGTGTATGTGTGTACAGAGATGATACGTGACTATTTCAGTGAATACCCCAGAAGCAACACAATGTCTGCATTTTGTTGGTAAACAAATGCCAACCTCTTTCCTCGTACCTCACATCACACAAGAACAAGTTCCACACAGGCTGAAGGTCTAACCTTGAAGAGCTTGGAAAAAGCAAAGATTCCTTAAACACATGTGAAGTGTGCTATCCAAAAGTAGAATCAACAGCAGCATCAAGGTAAATTCTCTTTCAAGTCATAACCCAAACCAATGAAAACGCAGTTGGCGATGGGCTGAACCAGACACTTTTCAAATGCAGAAATATGAATAGCCCATAAAGACAGTAAAAACATCCAACATCTCTAGCCATCAGGGAAATGCAAACAAAGCTATATGGAGACTCCACCTCATCCCAGTCAGAAGGGCTACCATAGAGAAAGCTGGCGAGGATGGGGTGGGGACTCTTAGACTCTGGGGGTGGGAGTGTGAACCAGTGCAGCCACCATAGAAATTGATACAGAGATTCTTGGAGAAGCTAAGAAGAGAATCACGGTAGATACAGCCATACCACTTCTGGGAAAATCAACCTGCCACGGAGGTAACTACCTACTGTGTTTGCCTCAGCACATTCATGCTAGTCAGGATTTGGAACCAGCCTAGGTGCCCACCAACTGACGGACAGGCTAGGAAAATGTGGTATATACCCACAGTGGTCTGTTATTCAGCTGTAATGAGGATGAAATCATGTCATTTGTAGGAAGATGCATGAAGTTGAATAGCATTACATAAGCCTGGTTCAGAAAGAAAATGGCACGTTTTTTGTTACATGTGGACTATAAAAACGATGTGGAAGTAAAAGGGGGAATATTAAGAAAGAGAAGGGACCAGTGGGAGAGCGGTGAGGAGTAGGAGGATAAACATGATCAAAGAAACTCACACATAGTAGGAGGTGTCATTAACAATTTTGCAGAATTCATATGCACTAATATGAAAGAGTGAAAGCAGAAAACTTAAGGTGGGTGCAGTGCTGGTCTAACAAGACATTTGCCAGGATGGAGAATTTCTACAGACCTGCACCAGAAGAACATAGGAGCAGGAGAAACTCTTAACCAGAACACTTCCCTGCGCCAATGGCAGTCCTACGTGAGAAAGCCAGGAAGTGAAACAAAATCAAGCAAGAGTCCAGAGGGACTCTTGGCAGAAAAGAAAGAGAGGACAGACAGACACGGGGGGCGGGAGAAGAAGGAAGGGGAAAGGGAGAAAGAAAACAACTGTCAGTCTGAACAGTTAGTGAGCTAGTAAGTAGTACTTAGTATTTGCTAAAACTCAACTTACGTACTCCACAGTTCACCAATTCTGCCCCTTGCTGCGTGTTTACCTGCAGTGCATATGAATCTGCACCAAAGACTAAAACTTTTCTATCAGTATGTTTGTAATGGTCCTAAATTTAATAGTAAAATGGGATAAATTGTCAAGTATTCCTACAATGGACTGCCTTCTATCCATGAACAGGGAATGTAGCTCCACCCAACCCTGACGATGAATGGACAGCAGATAGCATCACGGACCAAGGGGGCGCATGTTCCCATCTTTGTAAACCTTAAAATCAGTCAGCTACTCTCTTCTGGAAGCAAGGGATGGAAAGCCTTTGGAGGTGGTACATGGATAGTGTTTGGGACACAGCAGAAGAGTGCTCCCCAAGACACTGGTCATACACTGTTTTGATAACTTGGATGAAAGTAAAACAAGTATGTAGTTACCTGGGTGTTTCATCCGTCTGTACATGTAAATACAGTTCTCTGAGTGCAGATTTATTTATTTCTATTTTATGTATATGATTGTTTTGCTTGCATGTATGTAAGTGCACCCTTGTCATGCAGAGGCCGTGGAGGCCAGAAGAGGGAGTCAGATCCCCTGAACCTAGAGGTAAGGATGGTTGTTAGCTGCCAGGTGGGTGCTGGGAATTGAACCCAGATCCTTTGGAAGAGCAGTCAGTGCTCTTAACCACTGAACCATCTCTCCAGTCCTCTGCAGATTTTAACTGTATATTTTAAATAAAAATTTAAAAGTACATGCACATATCGATTAAAGTAGATAAGAAAAGGATTGTGGTTACAAAGTGGGCTGCTGAACCCACACTCTATCTTCGGTCCATCTTCTGTCTCTCTGTATATAAATCTGTATTAGTTCAACACGGCTGTTAGAAAGGACAAAATGATGGTTCTCGAAAAAGAAATGTGCTGTGCCACGGTCTGGCACCTATGGATCAGAGTGAGCCCCTCCCCAGCTATGGGAGCCTGCCCCAGGCTCCTCTCTCAGCCTCAGTGGAATTACTGGCTATCTCAGGGTTTCCTGGTGTCTCCTACATCACCCGGATCCCTGCTTCATCCCTTCCTTTTGCACATCTATGGCCATATTTCCCCCTTTAAAAAGTATCAGGCCTGAGAACCCCAACTAATAACATCTTCACCTTAACTGTCTTAGCCAAGCGCCTCTCTTTAAATATGGTCAGATTGTGAGGTTCTGAGGTTGTAACTTCAACATATGATTTTGAGGTACAGAATTTATCACACAGCACTATTAACACATACACACACATGGGTGCACACATATGCACACACACACACAAATGGCTGTTAAAGTGTTTGCAGTCCTTTAATAAATTCCTGCCTTTTGACCAAAGTTTGCTCTTGGAAAATACGATTCCACCCCAGTACCGAGAGGAAAATTTTATAGTTGAGTTCAAAGTACACACACAGCTTGTATTTAGCACATAACCTGGGACAATAAAACATGCCTTTGTAATAATTACCTCTAGATAAATGACTCAGACATTGAAAGAGATCCAACCTAATTTTTAAGTGCTAATTATCGGACGTTCAAGGAGACCACCAGATTTCAGCAGCAGTTCTCCTGTTAGAAGATTATTGGATCCAGCTCCTGCTTCATACTTGGCTACACCACAGAATACTGGATTTATTTTAAATTAGGGCACTATTACTGTAACTGATGGGAGAGGAAGCAGTGAGCAGTAACACTTCAGTTCCTGCCTGCTGTTCATATGCAGGGTGATGGATTTGAAGAGCTTGGCTCTTGCCCGAGGTCAGTCCCTTTGTGCCCTCACTCACTGCCTGGGTTACACCATGATAACCCTCTGTGTAGAGGAGAGTAACCCTGACCCAACTCCTGGCCAATCCCCTGAACATGTCCTGTTCACTGTGAGTCAGGAGGGTGTTCTCACAGGGTCAATCAATAGAGCGGCCTGTTTGGATTGTGCTTTGCAGAGAGCGAAGGGCATTTACGGAGGACACTTGTTTTGATCTTCAGAACAATTTCTGGATTTAGTAATTCTTCCTTTATTGGGGCATATTCACCAGATAAGGTCAGTGGCACCCTCCCAGGGCTCAGTGATCACCAGGGTGAGAGCCGGGTGTCACACCTGGCACGTAGCGGGTGCACGGCAGTCACGGTCTTTGTCTTACATTCATTTTTATTGCTACTACCTCCAGAAGATCACATGGCTCATAAAATTCTGAGAAAGAACTTAACCTGAGGTCACCAGACGTCAGTCATCTCCCAGTGCCTTGAAATGAACAACAGAGCCATAGTCAAGACCACCCATCCCAAGGAGTCATGGGAACATGTTGAAGCAGGCACTGGCCGCTGCTGTGACCTGTACAGTGCAAGCTGTCATTGTAGTTTCTGGGAGCATTCTAGCCTGGAAAAACTACAGGGGAACACAATAAAGTCCCCATAAGCAGTTCCCACTTGTTACTGGTGGCTTGTCTCACTGAAGATGCCACCTCTCAGTTCTCCCCCAACTTACTCTCAGAGAAGACACAGAAGTCTCCTTTCCAATGGGAAGAAAAAGGCTATGTTTCTGGGAATGACATAGAATAGTCCCTGAAAAAATACACCAGGCATTTGCTGCAAATAAAACTTCTGCAGCATCCAGTCAACAAGGTGAGGCAAAGACATGGTGGAGCTGATGGACTCAGGAGTCATTCTGTCACCTTTCTAGGTCAGCACACACAGGACAGGAGAGGGGAGGGAGTGCAGATAATAGGAAACAACACGTTGACAGCCAATGGCAGACAAAGGTAGAGAGGTTCTGCCCATCATCTGTCCTCAGAGGGATCTCCTGCCCTCCCCGTGCTGAGAATGTCCCCCTGTGCTGTTTGGGTGGTAGTGACCCCTCGCAGAAAATTAGCTGAAAACTTGGAAATCTCCTGTGAAGCAGAAACCAGATTCCAGTCCACTGGGAATCTAAAGGGCAGGTGACAGGAATCTAAAATCACAGGGTCCATGAGACAGAATTATTCCCACCCCCCAAAGAATACCTGGCAGTTCCTCAACCGCCCTGGTGTTAATGACAGTGATGCAACAGTTGTACTGTCAGGTGTGAACGTGATGCCGGGTGCCTCTCGGGGTGACTTGTGACTCTCCTCTGTGTCTCTTTCCTCAGATCTACAAGATGCTGAGGAAGGTGCAGGGGTCTGAGGAAGCAGGCACATGTTGCTGGTTCTTCTTCCCTATTGCTGGCTGGCGGCCATAATGACCTGACGTGTCTCACAGCTGCCTTTTGTCCCTGGCCTATGGCTCACCATCTCCACAGCCTTGTTAAAGTCACCTGGCCTATGAGATACAAGAGCCATGTAGCAGAGAGACTCCCACACCAAATATCAGATCACATTTCTAGAGTGTTCCTCCAAGAAACTTTGAGCTGGTCAAGGGATAGTTACTTGAGAACCTGGGATTAAGCAACTTGTCCAAAGTTCACACTCATCATGACTCTTTAGAAGGAGTAAACCGACTCACTCTTCTCCTCTCTCTGGGGTCTGGAGCAGGGGATGGAGGATGTTTCCAGCAGCTCTCCTCCCCTGGGGGCACCTCTGTGTGGGCGGAATTTCTGTCTCAAACTCTGTTCTCTGCTCTTGGATAAGCTTTTTTTTTTTTTTTCCGCTTTGCTCTTCTCTTGTCTTTCTTTCCCTCTTTTCTTTTGCTTTCTTTTTCTTCCTTTGTGACACTAAAAGTTGAACCCAGGACCTTGTATATGCAAGGCATGTGCTCTACCACGGAGCCCTCTTTTTGCTTTTTATTTTGAGACAGGGTCTTACTATAATATTAGTTACTTAGCCCAGGCAGTCTTTGAATGTTCAGTTCTTCCACCTCAGCCTCCCAAGTAGCTGAGTCATCAGGCCTAGCTGTGCTTGACAAATTTATCCTCCAAAACCTTGGGAAACTCTGACCCTAAGGCCATTGAACAAGTACCTATGAACTATCACCAAACCTACTGACTCCATTCCTTTCCTAGAACACTCAGCAGAGGGAGGCAGGACATGCTTCATTCTTGAGTGTGCATGGAGGAAGGGGGGTCCAGACAGCAGAAGGGAGACTACCACCAATGCACACAGGGAGATGCAGGATGGATCCAGTTAACACTGCAAAGAGAGAGGCACAGCCCAGCTCTGGGGGTCAGCAAACTAAAACACATCAGAATCTACAAACTACAAGTCCATCAATGAGAAGTTCTAGAAAGCTACACAGGTACACTGCCCCACTCACCTGAGGATTTGTTAAAGAGCCCATCTCCTGCCAATGGCTTGTATATCTCAGCAAGAAGAGATGTCTTAACCCAAGCCTCAAATGAAGCAGGATTATGGCAAGCTAATGTAAAGGAGGGAGTCTGGGAATAAACTGCCCCCTGCTCCTCTGAGCATCTCAAGAGCCTCAAGGCTTGTTGGGAGGCCCAGTGCTGGTGTTCTACCAAGCATTCAACCAATACTCTTTACAGGGATCTGTGGGTCAGCAGCTGAAGATACACAAGGGATTTAGTGCCATTATAGAGTTATTGAAACAGATTTGTTTTCTGTGAAAACTAGAGTATAGTCATCCACCTGGTGACTACAGCCGGAAGGATTCAGATGGGTATATTCCTTCAAAAGCCCTCAGCAGAGAGAAAGTCAAGCCACTCAACCAATGCTTTTGCTGGTTGGAACTATAACATGCATGACAGCCGTTGTTGATGTGACCTCCATTCTAAGCTGTAAGGCCCTGGAGGTGATGCTCCATGCTGGCCATACAGGACATCATACAGATTTGCATGCCATCTGTGCATCTTTATTCTGAGTCCCATCAATTTCTGAGCTGCATGGGTAAGTTAGAGTTCTGTATAGATTGGGGTCTTCTTCCTGGTTATCCATCTAAACTGTAACTGGAAAGGAAGACAACAATCCCATTCACTCCACCATCCCCTCTCTGCTGTGTTCAGTTCCATAGAAGTCTTTGCTGGGTTGGAGACTCAACCAACATGTGTGGCCCCTCATGCACCAGGGACCTAGAGACTGGCAATTTAGTAGTCTGCCCTGTGTCTGAGGCAGGTCACTCTCTCTCAGTGGCTCAAATAAGTGGAGTGGTGTCAGGGAGGTATGCCTTGCTGCTTGAGAGGCAAGATTGTTTTCTAAAGGTTCATAGGGGCCTGAGCTCTCTCAAATAATTGCATAGCCCCTGCTAGTGTTTCTGGTACAACCGCCCTGCTGTGGGTAATTTCCAGACACTGCAAGGTGAGACGGCAGGAGAAGAAACCAGATCCTGCAGTGTGGGGGCTCTTGGTCCATTTTAATTGAATCCACTAATTGAATTGGCGGCTTCCTTTTAAGAGGGACAGAGATGTAAGGAAAGCAGGCCTGTGTCTGTGAATTCTCCATTTCTCATCACATGTCAACTGATCCTTTTCTCTTTCCAGAAAACATTGTGTGTTTCTTCCCAGTGGAGGAAGAACTAGTGGTTGAACAAAGATAACTTTCCCTGGAATTAATAAATTGTATTTGGGGGCTGATGAGCCCGTTCAGTCAGTAAAGTGTTTACCTCACAAACACAATGACTTGAGTTTGCATCCCCAGCACCTGGGTAGAAAACCAGGTATGGTGGTGCATACCTTTAACATTAATGCTGGGGCAGTGGGGCAGGGGGGCACAACCTTGAAGCTCATTGGCCTTCCAGCCTGTCCTTACTGATGAGCTTCAAGTTCAATGACAGACCCTGACTCAAAAACTAAGATGGAGAGCAACTCCTTCTCCAGACCCCTCCCTGCTCCAGGGATCTGCTACTCTACTTCGCAATAAACTTTACTTGCCCTCAAATAAATTAGTTTTAAAGATAAGGTAGAGAGAGGTTAAATGAAGCTCCCCAACATCAATCTTGGCACACACACACACACACACACACACACACACACACACAACACATGCACTAAATAAATATTCGATTTCTTTCAAAGTGTTTCTGAGAAATAGTTCTTTAGAGGCTCCTTATCCTCATGTTAGGGTCCCTCTTCTGTCTTTGTTGAAATGTTGAGCTGCCTGGTGTATGTGGGGTCCCTGCTCTCTCCTCCATCCCTCCGTTGCCTTTGACTCAGGCTGCCCCTGACCTGAGTGCACAGCTTTGCTTTGCTTTAGTTGGCTTGTACCTGCTGTCAACACACACCCCTTCACCCTTCAGATGGATATGGGATGTCTCAGGAGGTGAGGACCGAGTACCCAAGTCTGCCTTTTCCTTCTCTCTGACTTTCTCTTTCACCACAGGCATATGCTGGAAGACACCTGTGCAGGCATACTGTGTTCTGTGCTGGAGGAAGCCAGTGCTATCCTGAAGATGGTGACTTTGAGGATTTGTGCAGCCTGAAACACTGCTTGTCCACTCCTTAGACACAGAGTGTCTAGGGTTGGGATCCTCTGTGGTCACTGCTGCTTCTCTCCTAGATCACACTCTTGCTCTTTGCCTGTGAGAACTTTGTCCTACACAGGGCATCAGGCACGCTGAGAGAAAAACTCCCACAATGAGCACAGAGCCCCCTGCACACACAGCCCTAAGCCAGCAGAGAGGGCAGAGTGCCCCTCACTTCACAGCAGTCATTCTGTACCTGAGGTCACAGGATGTGAGAGCTAAGGAGAACAGGAGAGTGACGGAGGGATGGTGGTGGGGAGAACAGACATGAAGCCATCCTGGTCAGTGTTCGATTGCCAAACTGCTTTTCTTTCTTAAGAATGTGATCCAACTGTGGGCCTCCCAGCACTGTCTAGACAGTCTCCAAAGTTTCATAACTCACAGAGGCGGAATATTTTCCTGTTGACTGCAGAGTTAGTCCACAAAGGTCACTGATAAAATAATGTTTCCAACTGGTATGAAAAGCACTCCAAAAATCCAAGAAATTGAAGGGCTGACCACACCTCTCTTTTTATACTGATTTATAGATAAAATAAATGGATCTGATGAGCCTAAGTTCTGATCAAGGTTTGGAAAATGTCAAAAAAACAAAACAAAACAAAACAAAACCAGCTAGCCTTTTTCCCTCTCAAAATGGGGGTGATTGTCCACAGACACAGCCAGCCTCACAGCTTGGTAACAGCTTGATGATGATGCAGGGCAGTTACCCTCGACAGAACATAGTTCAGCTGGTAGATACACAAGGCATTTCACAAACACATTCTGTCATTGATTTGATAGAGACACTGGGGCCTTTGGCTCAAAAGAGAATGCAAAATAGAAACAGAGAAGGTAGTCAAGAGAGCAGGGAGGAAGGAGGGAAAAAGGGAGGGACAAAGGAAGGAGGGAAGAGGGAG
>NW_008357518.1:1061031-1065920 GCF_000622305.1 Nannospalax galili | reverse complement strand
GGAGGGAGGGAGGTAAGGAAGGAAGGAAGGAGGGAGGGAGGGAGGGACTGTGAGGACATGGAAGGCCCACCCCAGTCTCATTCAGTGCAGTTCTCCTTTGGGATTCTCTAATATTTAGACCTCAATCATGATGCTGTTTGTCAATGCTGTTTTACTGTCCACAGGCTGTAGCACTCTCTGGCTTCAACAGCCATTGTGTGTCCATGTGTGCAGGGCCAGGACAGGGGTTCCTCCTAGAGAGACTGGCTCAGCAGACCAGGTATGGGCAAGTGAGAGGTTCCAGTCCCGTCTTCCCATGTATCTAAGAACTGGTGAGGTGTAGAGATCCCTCATTCATAGAGCATCCCCTGTCGATGCTATGTCTTTAAACTCTGACGACTTTATGAAAGGAATTTTCCGTGAGATTCAAGGCTGCCCTGATCTTTGGAGACTCTGTTTGGTCTGCTAGTTTATGAGAGCGAGGATCCTTCTCTAAGTCCTGGAAAACCAATCCCTTGATCTCAGCGGAGCCCCTCTCTGCCACTTAGTGGAGGCAAGGTAGCTATGACCATGGCGTGAACCTCTGCCATTTGTCCCCATGTGTATCTGCGAAAGGTCTTTGCTCATGAACATGTGTCAGAGCATCATGATGGACATAGTGGGACTTGGGAGCAAAGTGTGACAGTGGCGGGTATCCCTGTGTCAGTCATCTCCTGGGGCCACAGGCTCCACAGGATTGGGACATGGTGCTCCCACAAGGAAATGAAAGTGGTGCCCAAAGCAAAAGCCATCATCGGGATGTTGTTTTCTTTCCAGGATGAACATCAGTACCTGGAAACAGCAGGTGGCTCAGGGGTTAAAGTGCCTGCTTCATAAGCACGAGGACCTGAGTTCAGAGCCCCAGCACCCATCTAAAAGCCAAGCATAGCAGAATATCTGTAATCTCAGCTCAGGGTCGGGGGCAGAAATGGGTGGATCCCTGGAGCCAACTGACCAGCCAGCCCAGCTCAGTCAATTAGCTTCAGTGAGAGGCCTTGTCTCAAAAAACAAGATAGAGAATGATCAAGGAAGATACCCAGTGTTGGCCTCTGCTCTTTACACACAGGCATACATGTGTACACACATGCACACACACAAATACATTTACAGACATACATCAGACATATACACACAATAGGGCTGGAGAGATGGCTCAGCAGTTAAGAGCACTGGCTACTCTTGCAGAGGACCAGGCTTCAGTTCTCAGCACTCACACGGTCGCTAACAACCATCTGTAACTCTAGTTGCAGCGGACTCGACACCATCTTATGACCTATGTGGGCATTGTACACATGGGTATACTCACATGCATGCAGGCCAGTCATACAGAAAAATAAATAAATAAAACATATGCTCACAATAAACAAGTAACCAGTCAACCAAACAACCAAATGTATAAGGTACTTGAGACAAACTGACTTCAAATGACAGCAAGTCAGGGGTGATGGAGGCGTGGAATGCTCATGGCAGCAGAAGACCCCTTCCTCAGGGAGGCCAGGCAAGCAGAGCATGGATGGAGCTGAAGTCAGCACAGGGCTGATCAAGCCATGGCATGGATCTACCAAGAGGCATTAAAAATGGCATCCGAGTGGTTAAGAAGAAATAAATACAGGCCGGGTGTGGTGGCGTACACCTTTAATCCCAGCACTCGGGAGGCAGAGGCAGGCTGATTTCTGTGAGTTCAAGGCCAGCCTGGTCTACATAGTGAGTTCCAGAACAGCTGGAGCTACAGGGAAACCTTGTATCAAAAAGACCAAAACAAAACAAAACAAAAAAACAAAACAAAAAAAAACCCCTGAGATTTCACTTGAGAGTTAGAGTTCTCTTTAAAGAACAAATTGTGGATCTGTATTAGTTACATACTCCACTGTGATCAAAATACTTAAAAAAATATTTTATTATTTTTATTTTATTGTGTATGAGTGTATTGCCGGCATGTGTGTAAGTGCCCTGTGCTGTGCAATGCCTGCAGAGGTCAGAAGAGGGTGATGGATTCCCCTGAAACTGGAGTTATGGACGATTGTTAGTAGCCATGTGGGTGCTGGGACTTGAACATGGGTCCCCTGCAAGAGCAGCCAGTGCTCTTAATTATTGACCCATCTCTTCAACCCCCTGTGACCAAAATACTTGACAGAAACTACTTAATGGAAGAGAGCCTTATGGTTTCAGAGGGCATCAGTCTATCACAGCAGGGAAGGTGCTGGTGGGAGGGGCTCCATCCATGGTCACAGGAGCTTGAGTCAGAAACGCCTCACATCCTGCTGAAACAGGAAACAGAACACTGGAAGCAAGGTGGGTGTAATCTTTCAAGCTTCTCACCCTAGTGGCCTACTTCCACCAGCCAGCCCCCTTCTCCTAAAGTCTCCACAGCCTTCAGGCATTCAAAGCAGGAGCCTGTGGGCATCAAGCACCCATGGCTGGAGTGTCTCACGCCTTCTTAGCTCTTCATCATTCCAAATATACAGACTCTTAGAGTTGTGCACATAAAGAGCCAGCAGGAGCGCTAGCAAGCATCAATTCTGCGGCTCTGATACCAGGAGTGCACACACCACACTTAGTGCTTCTCAGAGGTGAGGGATTTCCTGTGCCGTTTCTCAGAATGATAGGAAGAACCTCAGGGATTTAAAACAACATAAATTCAACCTGGATCACAGAGCTGAGTGACTCTTTCTCATAAGAAGATGGACTTTCCTAAGGCACACATGAATTAAGATAGATTTTTAATTTTATCTCCAAGAACTTTGAAGAAATTGAGTCTTTATATGGGGCATTTCAGAATTAAACCATAATAGGACCCAAGAAATATGCGTGCCTTTAGTGCCATTGAATCTCCAAGTTTGCCCATGCCCTGGGTTAAGTCAGGTCAACCTTTTCTCAAAGTTAACTTGGGTTGGACATGTCAGAAACCAGTATGAAGGCACAGTGGAAAGTCTTTAATTGTGTATAGGAAGCAGAAAACTCAAGGAAAAGCATTGGACCTGAAGATGTGAGTCACACTCTAAAATAGCCAGCACCCCTTCTGAGCAATCCCTGAGCATGTGGAAGGAGGTCACCTACCACAGACAGTCCTGAGACCCTCTTTTCTGACCAGTCAGAGTCCTCTGTGGACACACTGGAGGATGTCTGTCATCAGCATCCCTCATCTAGACTCATTAGACTGACGAGGAAGCTGTGAGAATTATGGTCACAAAACACCCAGAAAACGAAGTCACGGGATGAAACCCTCTGCTCATATGCTTTCTGCTGGCACACTGTTCCAGGCATCTACTTCTGTTTGTTGAGGTGCGGCAGGTTTGAAACACAGACCTCCTTCATACACAGTCTCTTCTGGTAAGGCATGACATGGCTACAATTGTAGTGTGGCTCTTCCAATTATGGGCCGGGTGACCAAGTTATCCTTGTCTTATCCTGTGGGAAGAGGATCCTTCCGTCCAATCTAAGGCCCTTCTTGCTCTAAGGCCCATGAATGCAGGCTGGATCTCTACCATGGAGGCGATGCCAAAACGGACATGATAATGCCCAAAGCATCCACCAAGGGAAGCCATATGGCGTGACAGTCAGACCTGTGGCCATGGCTTTGGTAATGGATGCCCCATTGCAAGAGAGCCATAAAATGAGGAGGGCAGGAACCATGAATGCCTGAAAGCCTGGTATGCCCAGGACACGTCTGAGCTATTTTCAACACTGAAACCAGCACCTGCCACCAGGTTTACCTGAATATGTCACAGGGATGTTTTATGAGCTCACGTTCTAGAGGTGTCCATGGTGGAAACTACACTGTGTGGCCATCTTGGACAATGTCTGATGCTGCAGTCAGGTTTACAAGGGACCAGTAAGGAAGCCCAGTCCATGGTTCATGGCCCCAGGTTGAATGGCTCCCACACATTGGCCACAGAAACAAAAAAAGGCACGTGATTCAAGACTGGATTGGACACAGGAAATCAGTTGCTTGAAGACCTTCCCCCCAGCTCCTGTCCATTGAGCCCTTCTGGGGATGGCATCCAGAGAGCTTTGCTCTCATATGTGCTGTGAAAGATGTCCTTGCATCTTTTCTCCTAGCCACTGAAAGAAAACCACATAACTGCAGAGAAACTCACATTTAGCTCAGAGCAGCCTTGAGGAACTACAAAGATGAGCCAGAGAGAGAGGAAACACGGCAGCAAGGCCAGAGATTAACCCCAAGAAAGAGAGCAGCCTTGCGCCGAGCTCTGTCAGGGTCTGAAAGGAGGAGGCAAAAATACAGCCTTGATGCCAAGCAAGACTGGTTCACATGCTCACTTCCCAGCCAGGGGCATAGGAAGTCTCGGTCCTATGACTGATAGAGAGGAGAGGAAGAAGCTCCGGGGTCTGTTCACACTGCTGCCCAGTGCAGCTGCCACACCAAGTTTAGACCTATTTAAATGAAATTTGATTCATAGAAAATATTTCTCATTCTCTTATTGTCCATCTGTGTAAGCAAGACTGGTTCACATGCTCACTTCCCAGCCAGGGGCATAGGAAGTCTCGGTCCTATGACTGATAGAGAGGAGAGGAAGAAGCTCCGGGGTCTGTTCACACTGCTGCCCAGTGCAGCTGCCACACCAAGTTTAGACCTATTTAAATGAAATTTGATTCATAGAAAATATTTCTCATTCTCTTATTGTCCATCTGTGTAATCAAAGGCTACATAACAAGCAACAATGCCAGATAGGAGATACCTTCTTTTGAGTTGTTGGCCAGGGTGGCCAAAAGAACTCCCAGATAGTAACCCAGCATAGAACTGGGAAAATGAACAGTGGACCCCAATCTTACCTAAAGGAATACTGACAACTGATTGCTGCTAGATGAGGAACAGCTGACCTTCCTAAAACAAAGACCTCTAGATAGGCTGT
>NW_008357518.1:1050367-1060004 GCF_000622305.1 Nannospalax galili | reverse complement strand
AAAATAAAGAAAGAAAAAAATCCCTTAAAATCTGAGTAAATGAAAAAAAATGATTCTTGAATCTTAAAATTATTATTTATTTATTAATTATGTGCATGAGTGTTTTGCCTGCATGAATGAAAATGCACCTGTCTTGCATTTAAAATTTTTTTTTTGTTTTTTTAAATTTTTTTATTTTTTATTTTATGGGTACAAGTGTATTGCCTGTATGTATGTGAGTGCACCCATGTCGTGCAATGCCACGGAGGTCAGAAGAGGGCTTTGGATTCCCCTGGAACTGGAGTTAAGGACGGTTCATAGCCGCCATGTGGATGCTGGGAATTGAACCCGGGTCCTCTGCAAGAGCAGTCAGTGCTCTTAACCGCTGAGCCATCTCTCCAGCCCTTAAAATTGTTTTTTTTTTTTTTTTTTTTAAGATTTACTTTATTTTTAACTATGTGTATGTGTGTGCACGTGAGTGCAAGTCCCTGTGGGAGCCAGAAGAGGATGTTGGAGCTCATGAAACTGGAATTAGCACCAGCTGTGAGCCACCCAATATGTGTATTGGGAACCAAACTCGGGTCTTCTGGTAGATCAGTGAGTGCTCTTAACTCCTGAGTCATCTCTTCAGTCCCCTTAAAAGAATCTTTGTTTCCATGTCACCAGTGTTTACAGATCTGTTTTAATGCATTTATTTGCTTACATTCTATAGCAATCCAAACTGTACCTGGGCTGCCTTCCATACATGCATGTGTTGAAACAATTTGGGGAAGCCCTACTTTTAGCATGGCATTGGGTCACCCATGTGTGCGTCTGCTTTGGAATAATTTGGTTATTGTACGACATCTATTTTATACATTTAAACCATACTTAAAGACCCTGGTTTCCTCACTGTCTGTGCTCACCTGTCAAGTCAAGGCTCAAAATACTACAGAAAATGTTTTCTTTTTTATTATTATTTTTATTTTACGTGTACGAGTGTATTGCCTGCATGTGCATAAGTGCATCCATGTCATATAATGCTGAGGAAGTCAGAAGAGGGCATCAGATCCCATGGAACTGGAATTACAGACAATTGTTAACCATGTGGGTGCTGGGAATTGAACTTAGGTCCTCTGCAAGAGCAACCGGTGCTCTTGACCACTGAGAAATCTCCCCAGCCTAGAAAATGTTTTCTAATTGTCAAGCAATGTTAATCAAGTAATCAACAACAGCAGTTATAAGTTGTAAATGTCAACCCAAACAAATATTTCAGAGAATTTAAATTTAATAAAATATGGATTAAACAGCTCATATGCTCAAGATTCTGTGCGCACCGTGAGAGACATGGAAAGGAGGCTGCGGTGTTTACGGACTAAGAGGCTGCATCAAGTAAAGCTCGGCAACACTGCCTGGCACCATCCAAGGGTAGCATAGGGCTTCCCAGCTTAGTGCTGCTTCTGTGGACAAAGCATGACTATCTCTGATGTCACCTCAGCAGCCCCTTCCAAGTCCCCATGCCTATCAGCACTAATAGGCCTGTGTGTGACCAGGATTCCTATACCTAGTGAGTCTCCAGTGCTGGGACTGTGTCCTAAATGAGCCATGACCAGGGACCTGAGTACTTGGGTCCACACTTCCCCTGAGTGACCTTTCCCCTTGGTGAACATGTCTCAGGGAATGGTGGCTCAGAAGTTTTCTGGTGTCTATAATCATTCAGAGATGTGAAGAATTACACAGTATCCTGCCAGACATGGTCTGTGTGTCTACACATTCAAAGTAAACAGATCACAAACACATATCTCAAGGTCCCTAAAAGCTGAGCTTTAAATCTGGTTCAAGTGTCTAAAATAGACAAATCAGTGAATAATTCCACAGCAATACCACTTAGGGTGACCTGGCATTGTTAGGCTCAGATGAAGGCAGTGTTTCCTCAGATCCTATTTTAATTCTTTTTTATATTTATTTCTTTTTGAAATATTTTATTATTTTTATTTTATGTATATATGCATGCATTGCCTGCATGTAGGTAAGTGCACCTGTGTCATTCAGTGCCTGAGGAAGATAGAAGAGGCTGTCAGATCCTCTGGAACTAGAGTTATGGATAGTTGATAGCTGCAACGTGGGCACTGGGATTTGAACCTGGGTCTTCTGCAAGAACAGTCAGTGTTCTTAACCACTGAGCCATCTCTCCAGCCCCAATTTTATTTCTTTTTTGTTTTATATGTATGAGTGTTTTGCCTGCATGTATGTAAGTGTACCATGTGTGAGCAGTGCCCATGGAGGCCAGAAGAGGGCATTAGGCCCCCTGGTACTAAAGTTACAGGCAGTCACGAGCTGCCATATGGGGACTGGGAACTGAACCTGGGTCCTCTGCAAGAGCAAGAAGTGCTTTTGATTGTTGAACCATCTCTCCAGTGCCCTCAGATTCTATTTAAACCTCTGTATGTATGTGTGTGTGGATGCATGTATGCATAAGGCAACCAAAATGTAGTTTATGTATATATGGAGTGAAAATCAACACATACATAGGCTTATAGGCAATGGGTCAGGCAAGCATTTGGTACCTGTAATAGAATGCAGGGTTTTCCCTCATGCAGAAATAATAGGTGGGCTGTATTTCATGATACTGATGTTTAGAGTTTAATTATCAATAATTTCTAATAATCATTATTTAGCTATGAATGGGATGGATAATAATGGAAGTAGTATCCTTTTTTGAAAATAAATAGGGGGTGATGTTACAGAAACAACCAGTCTCATCCCAGGAGTCTGAGTTTCCTAGCTGATGTTAGGTGGCATCAGACATGCATGTGTTGGTGATTTGGCCCCATGCCTGCCTGGGTTTTTTGTTTGTTTGTTTGTTTGTTTGTTTTTTATCTAAAGTTCAGTCCAGGAGCAAAGACAACCAGGGGCAGACATCCACCTAGGAAAAGTTAGCTGACCCCTCATCACAAAGCAAAGTGCTACTCGAGCTTGGGTGACAAGCACATCCCCAGGTCTGGGCACAATGAGCTTCTCCTTTGGTGGGTGTGGGTGATGCTTCAGCTTCTGCACCTCTGACAAGCTTCCTGGAGATGCCAGAGCCCTAGCTCATGTCATAAAGCAAGGCTTTATGGTTTCTGTGGTGAGCACACTGATCGCACACTTGCCACGCCAGGACACCACATTCAGATCAGGATTAAGCCAGACCTGACTCCTAACCTCAGAAAGCAGATAATTTCCACACCAAGCTAAATGTGGCAGCAGTGAGCACAGAGGTTACCACACAGTGGGACGGGGACCCTGGGCTGAGGTCTTCTTCATATAACTGTGGTCTGCAGGAAAAGGAGTTGGTCTGTGGATCTCATTGATGCAAAATCAGCTCAAGGTCAGGAAATGTCCCCCTAAGCCTCTATGTGTTGATAAGGACTTGTCAAGATGTTCATGGCCAACACTGTGCCTCCTGGGTGACTTTATAAAATGTCACAGATAAGAAGTGGCCGAGAACTAGAATACCGGCTGTTTGTAGATTATAGACAGCACATCCTCATACCTGCTTCATGTGGGAGTCGAAATAGATAAAACGAAATAGATAAAATGATAAAACACTAGATATTTTCCTGGCTACCAGGCTCTTGGGATCAGAAATGGGACACAACAACTTATGGACCACCGTGCTGTGCCCCAAAGAGAGGGACACCCACTTCTTTCCAGGTCAAACCCAACTCACATCTCTGAGCTGCCTCCCACCTTAACCTCTACAATTCTTAACACACACACAAACACCAAACTGTGATGTCACAGGCCTATGAGATTGCTCAGTGCATGAAGACACTTGCTGCTAAGACTGAAGACATGAGTTTGATCCCCAGGACCCACGTGGTGGAAGGAAAGAATGAGCTGCATGAATTGTCCCCTGACTTCCACGTGTGCACGGTGGCACATGCACACATCCCATGCATAAATAAATGTAATTAAAAATTTTAAATGTGATATTTTTCCCTCAGTCTTCACCAAAGTATAGCTTTGGATTTAATGTTACAGTATATCGTGTGTGTGTGCGTGCGTGCGTGCGTGTGTGTGTGTGTGTGTGTGTGTACATTTTTTCTAACACAAGCAATTTATTTTTCAATATATTTACTGAATTTTTGTGCATTTCATACATCTTAATCATATTCAGACCCTCTTTCCTATCTGCACCTCTCCATAACTCCCCAAACAGATTTCATGCATTCTGTCATGTATGTTTAAACCTATTCAGTCAAGTTTGTGTCCCCAGATGTCTCTCAGTGTGAGTTCATCCACTGGAGTCTAGACTGGGGCTTCTGACCCATTTCCCCAGTTCTATGCTGGGTTTTTGTCTGGTTTGAGTTTGCATGGGTCTAATGCATGCCGTCACCATTGCTGTAAGTCCATATGAGCGAGTTCTCAGGAGCCTGGAAAATTCTTGTTTCTTTGTCTAACACAAGTGATTTAAGGTTGACTTTTGATAGGGTGTTTGTTTCCTAATGACTTTACAATGATCACTGTTAGAATTTCAAGACTTTGGCCGCTTCTTTGTAGACGCCCAGGCTTTTAGCTGACCAATGAGCAGTGAAGAGATCAAATGTTGTTGATAGACAAGTCACTAAGGGATTCTCTTCATTCAACAGATGATGATAGTTTGTGTCTGGAAAAATACAATTGCTTAAACAAAACAAATGTTGCTTCTTACTACATGACTTCCCTGCCCTGAAAGCACCAACAGTGTGTGTTCTTTCCAAGTGAAGATCATTCAACTCTAAAAACCAGCACGATAACTGAGATATGTAGAAAATCATTAAAAAATGTACAGCCTCAATTCTATGCTAAAGAGATTATAGAAAATAAAAGGAAGTCATTATAATACCTGATATAAAAGTTAAGACTGGGTCAAAAGTATAGAAATGATTAACTTTACATTTCATCTTCGTGACTGCTGGATGCAGACCAACACTGCCGCACACTGTTGACTAAAAGACCCTGCATAGTTTAACTGTTTGTTGACTGCCTATTCAACATCAACACTGTGCAGGGATTTGGGGGTAATAGAACAGTGCGTTCTGGCAGAAGCAGAGTTTAACCTTTGGATCCTGAGTTCCTGGAATTCTGGATCCTCTGGGAAGGGATGTGGATAGCAGTCATCCTTGGTGGAAAACTAGGAATTTCCTCAGGGACCATAACATAAAAAGCCTCCTGGGGTGGGGCTGGGGTAGGGTAGGACCATTAGAATATTTGATCTTGGGGGCTGGAGAGATAGTTTGGTGGTTAAGAGTACTTGCTACTCTTGAGCACCTGAGTTTGGTTCTTAGCACCCACATCAGGGCAGCTCACAGACATCTGTGACTCCAGCTTGATGGGATCTGACACCCTCTTCTGACCTCTGCAAGCACCTGTACACGTGTGACATACATTCACATAGACACACACTTTCACATAAACAAAGAACATTTGATCTTGGTTTAGTCTATGCAGGGTGATGCTTGATTCAATTAGTGTTTGGAAAGAAAACTTCAGCATCAACCTGGAGGCACTATAAATGGAACTTCCCTGTGTTAATGCAGATAGGAGATGATACAGGCAGCAGAGACAGTGGATGCTGGACGTGCTGTATTTGGGGGACTGAATGCAGGGCATAGAAGGTGCTGGGGACTGTAGATGCCAGGCAGAGGAGATGCCAGGGACACATAATTCTGGGGACAGTGGGTATGGGGCACAATGAGTGCTAATGCTGATTATGTTATTCCCAAGTACCTTCTGAGGATGAGAGCTCTATGATAGAGGCACATACTAGCCAGAGAAAATGGACAAGGTTTGAGGAAGGACAATACGTGGTTGGGAGAAAGAAAGGAGCTGGATTCGCATTGCACTGAACGACTTGATACCTCAGGCATTTTGTTCCCTAGAACTCATTAGCATGCTGAATAGAAACCCAGACAGCTGCATGGAGTGGGCTGCAGTGCCCCCTGCCTGCTTCTATTAAAGAGCGTGGCTGTGGGAGGAGACTGCTGCTGGGTCACCGCAGCCCTGAGTGCTCTGGGTCCCACCAGCCCCACCAGCAGCAATTACTCTCAGTATCTCACTTTACAGAAACCAAGGTACATGGAGGTTCAGGGTGGCCTCCAGCTAGGGAGAATTAGTATGATCCACACAGTCTGGATGCTCAGCATGGTGACCTTACCCTCTTCAGCCTCTTCACACTTGCTGCTCACACAGGTAACACTAGTCACATTTTCATGCTTTTGAAAAAGAAGCCAAAGTGCCCCTCATCATTCCAAATACAAAGACTTGTGTTCTGCACAGGAGGAGCTAGCAGGGACGAGGTTCTCCTGCAGTGACAGGACACTCTGACATCAGGAGTGCACAAGTTTGGCCACATCCCATTTAGTCCTAAAAGATGAGGGATTTCCGGTGTCACCTTCTAAGAAGAACAGAAAATACCTCAATTATCCTAAAATCAAATCAATTCAGGCTAGACTGCAGAGATCCCAGGGACAGTGGAAACTGAATGGCTCATTCTTTCTGATAAGGTGACTTCCAGAGGACACTTCTGAATTCACATAGGTTTTACTTTCTGTCTCCAAAAAATTTGGAGGAACTGATTTTTTAGTAAAGTTCTTTGGGAAAGGTGAGAGTGTGCTTTCGTTGCTTGGACAACTTGGTTTTTGGTTAAGGAGTAGGGACTGAGTTTCCATATCTATCATTTGGTCACCTAGCTGTGCAACTTTAGGTGACCTTTTCAGTGTGAATGAATTTCACCTCAGCCATCAAATCCTAGCTTCACAGTGATCTTCTGGTAGCAAGGACAGCTGATACCTAGACCTACTGCCTGCCGAGAGTGTAGCATACACTCCAGAGGCTGAACCAGAATCTGAAAAAGGCTTTTTTTTCCCAACCTTGGCTCACTGCACTGGGCTGAGGATAAACTGCATAATATCAATAAGTCATATAATTCATGATTACACTAAAGGCAAAGTGTCAAAACATTTCCCTCTCCAATTATTGGAAAGCACCAGAAATACTTGGCTCACAAAAACTATTTGTCCCACCCTGGAACCCCTGAGTGTCACTCAGTTCTTCACAGCAGGATGGTATGGTTGGCTAGCTGACATCAATGTGAAAACATGTTGCTGGCACATCATCCGCCAAGGAAGTAAAACACAGGAAGTTCTGTACCGTGCTGCCTTCCTCAAGACCTCAGCTGGGAAGACCAAGATTGAGATATATTTCTTTTTTTATGTATATTTTTATTGAATTTTTATTTTATTGCATTTCATACAAAATATCTTAATCATCTTTATACCCCCTCCCCCATCTGCACCCCATAGCCCCTCACCAAATTTCATGCATTTTGTCATGAATGTTAAGGCCTATCGAGCCAAGTTAGTGTGCCTAGACATCTCTCAGTGCAAGTTCATCCACTGGGGTTGTATTGGTCACTTTTCTGTTGCTCTGATAGAAACATTGACCAAAGCAGTTTATAGAAGGAAGAATTTATTTGAGCTTACGGTTCCAGGAGAATTACAGTCCGTCATGGCAGGGAGGCATGGTGGCTGGAGGTGGCTGGAGCAGGAGCAGCAGAAGCTAAGCTCTCACATCATCATGCAGGCACAGGAAGCAAGAACGCAACTGGAGATCTGGCAAGGCTTAAAAACTCTCTAAGCCCACCCCCAGTGATGTGCTTCCTCTAGGATAGCCACACCTTCTAAGACCTCCCAAAACAGTGCCACCATCTGGGGACAAAATGTCCAAATACTTGGTGCCTATGGGGGATGTTTTCATTCAAACTACCACAGGGGTCTATTCAAAGTATCTAAGGGCCCTCCCTTAAAGAATATCAACTCTCCCTCACCCAGCAGTAATCAGTTGCCAATAATTCTTTGGCTAGGGTTGGGGCCTGCTGTTTATTTGCCTAGTTCTATGCTGGGTTTTTGTCTGCTTGAGTTTGCATGGATCTTGTGTACGCTGACACCATTGCTGTAACCTTCATATGAGCAAGTTCCAAGGAGCCTGTAAGACTCTGTTTCCTTATGTTCCTGAACCACCCCTGGCTCTTACAATCTTTTTGCCCCCTCTTCTACAATGGTCCCCGAGCCCTGGGTGGGTAAAATTTAATATAGGAGTCCTGTGCAGGGACCCACACTCTGCAGACTCATTTTCGATGCTTTGGCCAGCCCTCTGTGCTGAAAAGCTTTAGTTGTCAACTTGACACACCTGGGAAGAGAGAACCTCAATTGGGAAATTGCTTCCATTGGATTGGCCTGTGGCCATGTCTGTGGGTCATTTTCTGGATTGTTGAGTGATGTGGGAGGGTCCACTCCACTGTGGTGGTGCCACCCCTGGGCAGGTGGTCCTGTGTTGTATAAGAAAACAGGCTGAGCTCCGGCCAGGGGAGCAAGCCAGTAGGCAGCATTCTTCCATGGTCTGTGCTCCAGGCTCCTGCCCTGAGTTCCTGCCTTGGCTTCCCTTGATGATGGACTGTGATGTAAGCCAAATAAACCCCCCACCCCAGTTGCTTTTGGTCAGTGTTTTTATCACAGCAATTGAAGGCAAATTAAGATACCCTCTGTTGCATAAGGAAAAGATCTAGATATATTTCCTTTTATTCAGATGCCTGCTGAGGCCCCTCTCAGCCAAGCCCAGGTCCCAGGCTCCTGGTGCCAGGAGTGAGGAAAGACAAGATAGATGGATAGGCATGCCTCCTGCTGCTTCCTTTGAAACATTTCCCCCTCCTCAGAGTCATGCATCCCTGAAGTCAGATGTACCAGGGGCATTTGGGAGGGAAGGGTGAGCAAAAGGGACCTGTGTCAGCTCTGGGCAGGAGGCTGCAGCTGGAGAGCACATCTCCATTCCATGTCTCCTGCCACCATGCTCCATCCCATAAGCCAGGAGAAGGTGGGAGCCCTCCATCTGGGTTGCTGTATCAAGGTCCAGAGAATGCAGCCTAGAAAACCACCCAGACCCACAGAGGCCTGATTGTAGCCATGGAGTACAGGGATTCCTCAGGTCCTCCATAACTGCAGCATCCTAAGAATCTGCTACTGAAGCCTCAGACTGAGGCTGCTACCCATGGGGTCCACGTCACAGTATGAGATGGATGATAGCAAGCTGGTGAAACACAGCATCATAGGTGCAGAGGCCTGCCCTGACAGAAAGTGGCCTGGAGAGAAGAACAAGGGAGATGGGAGTACTTAGAAATGGTGTTCAGGGAGACCAGATGTCTGGACAGGACAAGGATGAGGCTTCACGGGAAGAAGAGAAGAAGAACAGAGCTCAGCAGGAGACAAAAGGGTGCTTGCAGATTCCCCAGGGAGAATGCATGGGTCTATGGTTGGGATGGAAGAGGACCCAGTGTGGAATACAGTAAGTCATGGGGGCAGGAGATTTGAGGAGTTACAAGAGAAATGACCTTTTTCTGAAGCCCTGGTTGCTCAGCAACCATTGGAACATTCATGTGGCTCAAATACCAGGGAGTCTGGGAAGGCTGCTCAGCAAGGCTTTGATTCACGTGTGTGCTGTGACCACACAGATGGCAGGTCAGGGGACCCCTTACGCAATGATGATGTTATGAATGAAGGACCCACGGTGGAAACCCTGAAAAGTTCAGAACTAGAAGGGTTGGAGTTCAAGCCAACAGATTTTCCAATGCCTGGGATGTGGGGTGGGGGGTGGGGGGCTG
>NW_008357518.1:1049555-1050329 GCF_000622305.1 Nannospalax galili | reverse complement strand
GGGCTGGGGGGTGGCTTTCAGGCATCTTAATTTCTTACTGAAGCAACTTGGTGAACAGATCTAGGTGAGAAAGATTTAGATTGAAACAGGTTTGAGAGAAACAGAGAATCAAAAATTCATCTTTGAATTTGCAGATGCCTATGGAGTGACATGTGGGATATCTACCAATTGGATGATTGGGAAATAGGAGTTTGGAGCTGAGATTAACAAGCCAAAGTAGAAACAGAAAGTATGTCTTTAAATTTTTTATTTGCTTATTCTCTGGTAATTTTGTACATGTCTGTATTATAAGGAAATGATTTTTCACTTTTTGTTTGTTTTGAAACAGGGTCCTATTGGAGCCTCAGCTGGCCTGGAACTCAATGTATAGACCATCCCAGACTGGGCTTGATCTCACAGAGATCCACCTGCCTCTATCTCCCAAGTGCTTAGATTAAAGGCATGCACACATCTGGCACTGACTTTTAACTTTTAAAATTATCACACAAGTATTATATATCTTTATAGCATTTTCAGACAAAGTGTGTTTTACCAATCTCCTCTTCCCTTATCTCCCCCCACCTTCCTGCCCTCCATCTCCCTTTTACCCTCCCCCTCCAGTCTCCTTTCTACTTCCGTGTTACACGTGTCCTTTTGCCCCTACTCCCTTCCTCGGCATCTGTTTTTTTGCTTTCTCTTGGTCTCTTTTCTAGTGGTTTTAGGCTTTAGCTACATTTATATCTAGTTATAGTAAGATAGATGATAGATAGATAGATAGATAGATAGATAGATAGA
>NW_008357518.1:1024003-1049484 GCF_000622305.1 Nannospalax galili | reverse complement strand
GATATAGATGATAGAGAGATGGTAGATAGCTACATTTATATCTAGTTATAGTAAGATAGATGATAGATAGATAGATAGATAGATAGAGGATAGATAGATAGATGATAGATAGATAGATTGATAGACAGATGATAGATAGATTGATAGATGATAGATAGAATCCACATATGAGAAAGAATATGTGTTTTTGTCTTAGAAAGTATTACGAGATAAAAAATGTAAAAGAGGAGGAGGGGCAGATAGATGGTTAGTGAGATGAAGGGGCAGATGGGAACCAGTAGCATCTGAGGCCCAGAGGTGGACAGAACACCTGTGATATATGTAGAGAGAAGGTCTGGGTCACTGGGTGTGGTGGGGCCATGTGTATAACCCTAGCACTCAAGAGGCAGGTGGATCTCTGGGAGATGGAGGCCACCATGGTCTACATAGCGAGTTCTAGGCCAGCTGGGGCTACAAGGAGACCCTGTCTCAAAACACCAAAAGGAAGGGCTGAATTTGAGGCTTGGGTCCCAGGCACCCATAGCCATAGGTACCTGAGAGTGCAGAGGTCCTGCAGGACCTATGGGACAGCAGCAGGGTTTGTTGTTTTCGAAGGGAGAAGAGAAAAGTGAGCCAGCTAGTCTGACTGGAGTGAGAAAAAGCCAGGGAGCCAAGCTGTGTAAGAGTATTTCAAAGGTGTGCTGGGGACAAGAGCCTTGCCAGGTAAGCTGTTTGGCTGAAACACTGTATGTCACTTCAGTTCAGTGGGAGGCTTGAGTAAAGGATTCAGATTTCTTTGCACCTCTTTTTTTCCCTGCCTAATCATTTTTTTAAACTTCAAAAAAATTTATTGAGGATTTCATGCATTATATAAGGTGTTTTGATCAGATCCATGCCCACCCCCTCCCCTCCAACTCCTCTCAGATCTCCCCCATCACCTTTTCCTGACTCAGAAATTAAACCCCCAAGCTACAGAAAGCTGACACAAGATTCACAAGTCCCATCTCCGAGGTTCTGCAAGAAGTAAACAACTGTTGAGGAGAGGAGATTCACTAACCAGCAGAGATGCCTACACATTGGACAGAGAGCTCCAGGGATGCAACTTTTATGAGTCTTCACTGGGCTGAGGTGAGGAGGGAGCTCCAGGGTTACAGCTTTCAGCAGTCTTCACCAGGCTGAGGTAGGCTTTTTGGTGATGAGGCTGCCTTTGAGTCATTCATGTAAGTAACTCAATAAACTCATTGGTTCACCAACGCAAACTATTGTAGAATCATTTCTTTGGTCTGTCCTCAGTGCCCTGTATTCAGTGATTAGCATTTGTTCATGCCTCCCAAGAAAAAAATCACACCACAGTAACACACTCCATTGCTTAGTACTTAGAAACACAAACATATGCCCACACAAAGACTACACAAATGCTCAGAGCAAATTAGTTTGCCTTAAATACACACTAGATGCAAATCAAATCCTAATCAGCAGAGCAAACATGGACACACCCTACTTGGACCACTGTTCACCAGTAAAAAGAAATAGATGATAAAGGAACTTCTGCCTTGCTAAGCAAAGGACCACATGCCATACATCTATATAAGATTATAGAAAAATGCTGACTATTACCCATGGACATCTGGGATAGATGGAGAGAACCACGGGGAACAGTGTTTTAGACTTTCTGACCCAAGCTCTCTGGTGTCTTGGGATGGTTTTAGTTTACCTTGCCCCAGTGACTACACATGCCTAGAATCTTTTCACAGGCTTATTGGCCCTTTGCCTATCTTCTATAAGGTGTATCCATATATATTTCAGTCATTTTGAATGGCTTGTTTGTCTTTTTATTATTGAGGTGTAAACACTATAATGTCTCTATGCAATATAAATAAATACAAAATATAAGCGAGTATATAAAATGTTGAATGATTTCAAGAGCCAACCTCACAATATTGCCTCCATCTTCCAGGCTCTTTGCCATGTGCTTAATACCACAGCTGCTGGCAATGTCTCTATCAGTCAACACTTCCTTATCATATATATATATCTTCATCAGATTTTTTTGGTCTTTTTGAGACAGGGTCTCCCTGTAGCCCCAGCTGTCCTGGAACTCACTATGTAGACCAGGCTGGCCTTGAACTCACAGAGATCCACCTGCCTCTGCCTCCCGAGTGCTGGGATTAAAGGCATGAACCACCACACACGGCCCTTCTTCATCAGATTTGTTAGAGTTTTGGTTGACTTCATCAGTAACTCTTAAAGCTCTACAGTGGTTTCCTTAGCACTAGCCCCCTCCTAGAGGTGGGGAACACTGGGGCCTTCTCACAGCATAGTCCACTCATTAGGGATAAGAAGGTCCTATCAGGGCAAGAGGGTGAATGATGCAGTGAGGCAGAAGAGCTGCGGCCTCTGTGGGATTCAGGGTGGATGTGGGTTCCAAGGTATTTCCATCTCAGAGGTTTCCCAGTCCCAAGAGGACCTGTGCCTTGCAGACAGGGTGGCAGGCAGGTTGATAAGACTGCCAAGCCGTGGACACTTCTCCATCTGCAGGCTTCCTGCTTCCAGAGGTGTCTGCAGAGTTAGAGAGGATGCAGTAGCAGAGTCCAGCTGGGCAGCTGCCTTGTTAAGTGGCCTTGGACCCAGGTCCCCAGGCAGACATGTGGCTGGTCCTCAGCTTTCAGCTACACATCACACTAAGTCATGTCTGGCTGGCTTCTTATCACCTTCCACACTACAGCTGGATTTTGTGACTGTAACCATCCCTATGTCCTTTCTCTCACACAGTCTCAGGTCTTTCACCTCTCTCCAAGTTTTGTTGCCTAAAATATCTCTCTCTCTCTCTCTCTCTCTCTCTCTCTCTCTCTCTCTCTCTCTCCCTCCCCCCTGGGCTGTCAAAGGCAACCATCATAGCAATAACTGATAGCCCCCTCTCTGCTTTATGGACCAATGTAAACCAGTCCTATTGAGTAGAAGATAGAGTTAGCATCTGATGCAGTTAACACATACATGCACACAAACACATATGCACATGTGCGCCCACATACCTCAGTCTTTTGACTAAAGAACCATATAGAGAGTAACCTAGTGACCCCTGTCAGTGCATAATCCCTGGACGCAGCAAAGTGAGTGGCCACCTGTGGGTCTCATATTCATAGGATAAAAGCCTGTCACAGGTGGCTGAGAATGCTTTTCTATAGGCCTCAGTCACCACTGCCTTATTAAAACCCTGCTAAAATATTATTAGCTTGTTAAAGCTCTGTCAGGTCTTGTGAAGTCCAAATTAGCATTTCATGTAAGCAGAGAGAGATGGTCCTCTCCATAATGAACAATGTTGTCTATGCCCTGTGCTCTGGGAATGTTAATTAATCAGTGTTTAACATGTTAATTAGGGAGTGTTCAGAATCTGTGTGCTGTTCAGCCACGACTTGCCCAGAGAGCCTCAGGTGGCTATAGAAGCTATCGCTCACATTCCTCTGTGATGGACTATATGACAAAAATGTGCCAATTTACTTTTAAAGGTGGTTTTATTTGAGGAGGCAGGCAGAAAATTCTGTAATTTATAGTGCACAGCTTATGGAAACTCATAGGGTCTTCTAGGCGGGCTCCAGCCTTACCTGTCTCTATGCTGCTGACAAACTTAGAGCCAGATGACTTGCAGATAGACTGAGTCTCTGGTAAACAAACCAAAGCTGGGTCATTAGCCACCCAAGGGGAGATGCCAGAATCGTTCCCTTGTTAGCACAAACTGGAAGTTTTCCTGAGGGGAAAGATTATAAGCAGAAGTTAGCACTGTGTGGAAAACTAAGTGACCCAGGAGGGGACAGCTGTGTGAAGCCCAGGCTGAGAACAATACCCCTGTGTAGAAACCCATTACCCCTCCCAAGGTGACACGACACACACAAGCAATGTACAAGTGTATGCAGGCTGTGGAGGGGACCTGCAGGGGTCCACTAACGTCTCATGAGGGAGATGATCATTGGTGAGGGCCTTGAAAGTGAGGCAGCACACAAAAGAACAGTACAGGAATCATTACCCGAATTCAGAAACTCCCTGGATGTTGGCCAGCTTTCCAACGGCTTTACAAGCCATGAGGTTTATAAAAAGCATAATATGTCCTCCGCTTCTAAATTTATAACAAAACATCAATAAAACTGTCCAGAGAGAATTTGCATTCCGGTTATGGCTCTTAACGGAAAAAAAATCTTAGCATATATGCTCATAAAACAAAATGTTCTTGGCTGATTTTAATGCTCGGTTTCTCTTTTGTCAGAAGTCATACACTGATTTGCAGTAGGAAAGACTGGGCTCTGCTATTCATGGCATGTGTTTCTAATTATTTTGCAGATTTCAGAATCAGGAACTCAGACTTCCTTCCCTCCCTTCCTTCCTCCTTCCGTTCCTCCTTCTCCTACCTTCTCTCTCTGTCCTGTGAACTCAGTCAGTAAACTCACTAGCATCTATTAGGTACCAACCAGGAGTTAGTGAGTCCTTGGCATCAGGCTTTTCTGACACAAGGAATTATGTCATAACAATTTCCAGTAACTGTCTCCAGTGGACCTGATGCAATTTGATAACTATTTGATGTGAAATGATGTTTAAGTCTGAATTTGAAGTGTCCTCCACAGGCTCATATTGTGTTTTGTTTTGTTTTTTTAAATTTAATTTTAGTTTATGTGTATGCGTGTATTGCCTACATATAGGTTAGTGCACCCGTGTCATGCAATGCCCGCGGAGGTCAAAAGGGGCTGTTGGATCCCTTGGGACTGGAGTTACGGACAGTTGTTAACTGCCATGTGGATGCTGGGATTTGAACCTGGGTCTTCTGCAAGAATAACGAGTGTTCTTAACCCTGGAACCATCTCTCCAGTCCCCTCATATTGTGTTTTATCCCCCACCTAGTGGTGCTTTTTTGACAGGCTGTGGTTCCTTAGGAAGTGGGGCCCGGCTGGTGGAAATGGGTTACCTGGTCACTAGGGGTGAAGGTTATACCAGCCCCCACCACCAGGAACTGAGCTCTTCTGACATGCCTTCCTGATTACAATGAACCCAAGCCCTCTGAAACTGTAAGCCAAAATATACCCGTCCTTCCATAAAGTATTTCAGTCACAGCAACATAAAAATCACTAATGCAAGCATGTATCATATCAATTGTCATAATAGGCAATTGGGGTATGAGGAAGAGTAGGAGGCCTGGAGACATGACTTTTGGTGTTTGTTGTTTGTTTAAGACAGGCTCTCCCTGTAGTCCCAGATGGTCTGGAACTCACTATTGTAGACCAGGCTGGCCCGGATCTCACAGAGTTCCACCTGCCTCTGTCTCCTGAGTGCTGGGATTAAAAGTGTGTGCCACTGCCCTTGGCAGCCCTGGGACATAGGAAACTCTGGGGACATAGGCTGTCAGGGTCAGACATCCTTTGTTGACGTGGGATATAACAATGGATAAATGACAGAGGACAGCCTCTTCACAGAGCATTCCCCAGACACCCAGTGGACACAGAAACAAAGTTGTGAGCTATGCCCTTCTCACCAACTGTCACCAAACATGCATGACACAACCACTCAGACTCTTTACTGAGGTGCTGAGTAAATCTTTTCTCAGTGAGCAACTACACACATGCACCCTGCTTCAAGCATGAGAACTGACAGTGGAGACCTGGAAGTCTCCCCACACTATGGAGGAAGGAAATGCTTTGGAAAACTGATCTGCATAGCACCGAGCATAATGCTTTCCAGACTCCGGGTGTCCTTACAGGATGAAGCAGAGGTCGCCATGCCTCCAAGGGAGAAAGTCCGTATGCCTGATGGGAAAGAGAAAAGAGAGAAGAGGTGAAAAGAAGTAGCTTAAGACGAAATAAAAGCCACAACGTGGGATGGAGAATCATGAATGGCAGAACTAATACCAGGGAAGATTAGCCTTTCAGGTCGGAGATCTGAGGAACCTTCTAGAAAGCAGCAGGGAAAGCAAACCAGAAGAGAGGGACACAGAGCAGATCACAAGGCCAACAAAAGGATAAGGCTTGCAAATACAGACTGATATGTGTAACTAAAGAGAAATCAGAGAAAAACATCTAGAAGGTAAACTTTTAGTATCATCATGAAGTGACTTGCACAAGCAACTTACTTCAGAAGGAGCAATGCCAAACCTCCCTCAGGATTCCTTTTTGCCAAGTGACATGTTAGGAGACATGTATTTCTTTTACTTTCTTCACCAAGAATATTCATGTCTATTACATATGTGGTATCAAAACTGATGGGAGAAATATAAAATCCTGGGGGGCAGTCCCTGGTCTGATTGGTTGGGATTGTGGGTAGTTTCCATAATGTTCTTGTGTTTCCTTTGTAATTTTCTCATTTCTCATTCCGTGGTCTGAATACCTTATCTCTGTGAGATGGGCGAGGCATCCATGCGTTTCAACCAGCTCCCGGCCCCCCAAGCCTCTCTCCCTGAGTTTTAGTTTAGTCGCTGTTCCACTCGTTTTCCCAGGGTGCCCTGTATCACCCACACATTTCAGAGGAATGAGTTAATGTTGGAGCTACAACTTCTTAAACAATCCCATGCAATCGAAAGCTTTGAGATACAACCAAACTTACATTATGAAGCCCGTATTTCACTAATATCAAAACCAGATAAAGAGGACTGGAGAGATGCTCAGTGGTGGTTAAGAGCACTGGCTGCTCTTGCCGAGGACCCTGGTTCAGTTTCCAGCACCCACATGGCAGCTAAAAACTGTAACTCCAGTTCCAGGAATCCTATGGCTTCTGTCCTCCATGAGCACTGCACTTACATGGGTGCAGGCAATACATGCATACACATAAAATAAAAATAAGCAATGAAGAACAAACAAGGACAATATATATATATATATATATATTAAAACCTGAGAGTGTAAAGTAATAAAATTCAAAATCTGTAGCCAAAGCTATTCCTTGAGGCAAAACTCTTATTCTTAAATTAATTGTGAAGTATAAGAGAAATACAAATAACTTAACATTCCATCCAAGAAGCTCCAGAAATGAGCCCAAGAAAATCAATGGATGTGTTTTTATTTAAACGCGATGACTGAGTCTAACTTCTTCCTGAACACACAAAAAAAGGAGTCCACAGATTTCATAGTGGGTGTGAGAGAAGGCTGGAAACGGTTACACAGAGCAGGACCAGGAACTATGCTCTGAAAGCAAATCTATACTGAGCTCCTGGTGACCTCCAGGTCACTGTGGGGTCCCCACAGTGGGGACCAGGCTCTAACCGACCAGCATGGCAACCAGTTTTCCCTGAGTAGGGTTAGCTTTCCAGAAGGAAGCCTCAAGCATTCACCCGGGAAGACCTGCAGCTATCTAGGATATGAAGAGGGATTGTTGGCTCTCATGAGCTAAGAGAGCAAGAGTAAACAAGAGTGGGCCTGCTTCCCCAGTGTGAAGACTGTACCCAGGATCCCTTTCTCTGTCTCCCATACGGGTGCTTCAGGAAAAGACCCAGATCTCAAGACCTGTGAGGGCAACAGAAAGAGTTGCCCTCAGGGCCTAGTCTAGAAGACAGGGAGCCTGTATCTTCCCTGCCTGAGATGAAACACCGTATTGGTTTTCACATGAAGACCTGTGCAGTTTGCTTTGAATAGCAGCAGTAGGCAATGGCCTCCTTTAACAGGTCTACTGGATTGGTGCAGGAAGGTGGGACTTGGTGTCTGTGTGACTCTTACTTTCAAAGTCTCTTATAAACATCAGCACTTCCTGACATTCACCTAGTCACTGGAACAGTGAAAAAATGAAAAAAAAAAAGGATCGTTGGAGGGTGCTACAGACCATTTTGAAAATAAAACCTTAAGACTACAAAGCAGTAAAATTCAAGAATTGTAGCTAAAACTGTTCCTTGAGGCAAAAATCTCATCCTTCAGTCATTTAAGAAGGAAGCATAAAAAGAAACACATTATACTTAGTTCAAGACATAAAAACAGGCCCAAAGAAGTCAATGGATACATTTTTACATAAACACAATGACTAATCTTAACTTCCTCATGAACACACACACACACACACACACACACACACACACACACACACACAGATACCCACAACACAGGGCATGTTGGAAGAAGGGCTGGAAAGTTCCTCGTGACAGGATATTTGAGGACAACGTTTAGACACTGTAGACCTACAGTTCTTCCTGCTATTGCACAGTGGCTTAGTAGCAGAGCACTTGGCTGGTATGTCTAGCATGGAGGAGGAAGAAGAGGGGAAGAGGAGGGGAGAGGGAGAGAAGAGGGATATGATAGAAAGGGAAGAGAAGGCTCCACCATGGGTTGGGGAGGGGCTCATGAGGCCCTGCCCCTCCCTGAGAAGCTGGAGGCAGTTAAAGGTGGCTGGGAAGGGGGAGCTCTATTCCACTGGTGAGTTACCCTTGCTCAAGTAAATACAATGCCCCTCTCGCCTTGCCCATGCAGGCAACCCTAGCTAAGGGCCACAAAAGACAAGAAGGTAGGAGCTAGCAGAGCAGAACTTGCTAGAAAGAATAAGGCTTTTTCGGTGGGAGGAAAAGGGGGATAAGGGAGGGTAATAGGGAAGAATATGATCAAAGTATATTATATATATATGAAATTATCAAAGACAAATAAATTAATTAAAGAAAACAACTATACAACAGGAACAGAAAAAAACCAAAAAAAAAAAAAAAAAAAAAAAAAAACTGAAAAGAAAAACAAGAGCAAGAATGCCCACAGGCAGACTGTTACAAACCGCTCCACAGCTGATCAGGCCTGACTGCACACAAAGGCGGAGCATTGCAGCATAATCCAGACATGACCATGTGTTCTGTGAGTTTTCTTGGAGAAAAGTGAAGAAATGTCTTTCCACTCCAGATTAGACAGCCATAACAACTCAAAGAAATTATTCCATCCAAGTTCGGCTTGGTAAGCCAGCGAGTTTGTTAGGGCTACTTATAGGAACATTGTGTGAATATGGTATATGTATGGGTGTGGGTGTGTGCACTTGTGTATGTGTGTGCACAGGAGCATGGGTGGCCAGGAAGCTGCATCACCAAAAACTCCCACCCAGCATGGGTACCAACTCATCGAGCTGCTTCACTGGAGTCCCCGTCCCCAGACAAACCTCTACTTCTTACATACACTAACATCCCCCAGACCATGTAGATGGAGGACGAGGGAGTGGTGACTGGAATCTCAGGTAAGGATCCACTGACACACACCCCTATGACTATTCTGCAGACCCAGGTATCACTTGCTGTTAGCTCATTTCCTGTGGAGGTGAGGTATCTGCAGCCACCACAGCAGCCTATGTTCGGTGGTGGTAGATGGTCAAGTCAGGCCTGGATGAAATGGTGTCCCTACAACACTACTACAATATCTACTGTTCCACATGTCTTTCACATGTGGGGGGGATTTGTTTAATGGGTGCTAAATCAGAGCTCTCTGTCATCCCATAGGCTGACTGTACAAAACAGAAATGGATGGTACATTGTTAGGAGCTAAAAGAAAACATGTTAGATGTTTTTACTATAAAGAAAGGCTAATATGCGAAGAGATAGATATGTTTAGCTTGATTCAAACATTATACAACTTATACATGTATTGAAAAAAAACATACAGTACTCCGTCAGTATGTATAGTTTTAAAAAAAAATTGTGTGTAAGGGTTGGAGAGATTAAGAGCACTGACTGCTCTTGCAGAAGACCTGGGTTCAATTCTCAGAACCCACACGGAGGTTAACAACCATCGGTAACTCCAGTCCCAGGGGATCAAACTCCATCATCTAACCTCTGCAGGCTTTGAACAACACAGGTACACTTACATACATGCAAGTAATACACTCATGCACATAAAAATAATAAATAAAAATTTTAAATTGTGTGTATATCATATATATATATGTGTTGATATGGGTGTGTGCACCTGTGCATGTGTATGTATACGCATGAGCATAGAATCTAGAGGTCGATACTGGGTGTTTTCTTCAATTGTTTCTCTACCTTATTTTTTGAGGTAGGGTGTCTCCCTGAACCTGGGGCTCATGTTAGGCTGAGTGGCAAGCTCCAGGGGTCTTCTTGTCTTCACCCCACCAGTACTTGGGTTACAGATGCATGCTGCCATGCCTAGTGGTAGGATCAAAACTTGGGTCTTCATGCTTGTTTTGCAGCACCTGCTCTACCAACTGAGCCATCTCACAGCTCCACTATGAGAACTTTTTATGTTTTTATATATCAGTTAAATAAATGAAAGAGCAAATCTGAATAATATGTAGACTTTAGTTTAAAGAGCAGTATTTGGACAACACACATACACACGCACACACACACACACACAAACACAGAGAAGATCACATAAAAATGGTTGGTGGAGGTTGGAGTGATGCAGCCACAGACGTCTGTGAACCACAGGGGATTAGGATGCATCCTGGACAGACTGCCACTGAGTCGTTAGAAGGAACCAACTTCACAAACACCTGATTTCAGACTTAGAGGTCTTTAAATTACAACAGAGTAAGACTCTGTTCTTTGCTGCTCAGCCTGCGGTATGTTCACATAGCATGATAATAACCTCCTGAAGAATTACATGCTTGTCTGTAAAGTTACTGGACGTTACTATTTTTGTTCCATTTGGCCTAAAATATCTCTGTGTCAAAACAATTTTGATGCACTGTTACATTTATCTAAGAAGCTGGAGTGATTCTGCCAGGCTTTGTGTTATCTACACTTCCCCATTCTGCCTTTTACCTTTTACAGGCTGTGGCTTCAAGGATAGCTCAGAACAGAACCTAAGGCAAAGCTGTCCATAGCTGGCTGCCTCCTCTACATGGGGCCACATTCATGGTGGGTACTTGCCATTCATCCAGGAACAAAGGCGTCAGGTTTTACTGTTCAGGAATCAGGTGCATTAGTTACTTTCCGTATCTGTGACAAAATTCTTGGCAGAAACAACACAAAGGAGAAAGGATTTATTTTGCTCATAGTTTCAGAGAATTCAGTCCATGTTTGTTTGGCCTTGTAAGCTTTGACCGACATGGTGGTGGGAACATTGGGTGAAGAAGAGCTGTTCACAGCAGGACTGAGCAGCCAGCAGAGAGAAGAAGCAGCACTGGCATTCAGTTGGCTTTCTCCTCTGCCCCCTTTTATTCTGTTTGGGCCCTCAGCTTATACAATCAGGTGAGTCTTTGTCCCTCAGTTAATCCTCCCTAGTACACCTTCACAGATATACCCGGAGATGTGCCTCACCAATCTCCTAGGTAACTTTAAATCCGGTCACATTAATGCCAAAGATGAACCACCTCAGAATGAAATGAGCTGTCTGATGAATTCACTCAGAAAACAATGGACACACCCAGAGTGTCAGATGGCAGCCGGCATGGCATGACAGTGACTGGAAAAGGATCTGGTGCCTTGTTCTGGTGGTCACCCCTCAGCCGTGGGATGAGTGTGTGTGTGCATGCATGCGTGTGTGTGTGTGTGTGTATGTGTGTGTGTGTGTGTGTGTGTGTGTGTGTGTAGGCCAGAGGTCAAGAGATCAAGAAGGGCTTAGAATATTCACACCTGCCCCAAACACTTTTCTTCAAGGAAAAGCATGTGGCCGTTTAGAACCAGCTCCTCAGGCTCATACGCAGTGAGAGATGACCCTGGTTCCCTATGGCTTTCACATGTGCTCAGCAGCCCTGAGGCTCCCTGGTGGCTCCCTGGGAAGAGCTGGAGTGGAAGTTCTGGCGGCATTGATTTGGGTCTGGCTTCTTTCCATCTTATCTTTGCTCACAGGCTGCGGTTTTCAAAACCTTAGGCACTTTCTGTTCCGCTTCAGCTGAAATATTTCATCTGGACTCAGAATAATTGGCCCTGCACTCCTTCTCCGAGATAGGCCTGTATCTTTGTCTTTGACAGAACAGAACCTAACCACCATATCTAAAGGATGACCACATGACAGCCACTTCCTACCAGTTTTTTCTCCTTTCTTAATGCACTTTTAGATGCAGGCTCTCATTTGATCCTGAAGGTACCTATTTTCTTGGGACTACTCCACAATCAGATCCTTGGAGTCAGTTTTATATCTGACTAGCAAATGACCAAAGCTCTCAGGCCACCATGTGCTAAATGGCAGAGGGACCATCATCACATGGGTAGCTAAAAGCTCAGGCTCTGGGGCTCCATTTCCTTGGATTTGAATATGCCTAATGTGAACCTAAATAATACTTTTTGGTTCTTTTATGCCCAGTTCCTCACTGGCAATTGGGAACAGAGTAGTCCATAACATCCAGAGCTATTTAGAGAACTAATATTTGGAAGAGTCGTGGATGAATCCTGCCACACGGTAAGTACCATGGCAGCATTCACTGTATGACAACTAGAGGTTCTATGGATTCTAGGTGCTTGCAGTAAGACCATGATGGTTCTCTCTGTCTGGGGTCAATGTGGTTACTGAGATTACAATGTCATGTAAAAAGGGAGGTGCCATCTTGAATCTATTCTTCAATACTAATGACAGGTTCCACTTTAAGTCTGTGAATGATAAAATCATGTCCAGCCTGAAGCATGGTACTTTCAGATGGATGCAACGGGGGATGCATTGGTTCAGAGCACAATTCTCCCATCACCTCTGAAAACTGCCACAGAAAGTTAAAAAGATTGTACAGCTTATGAAAGTTCCTCACACAGTCAGTTGCCTTTCTGCCCGTTACAGTCTATGTCCAATGGCCAGGACCACGACCCAAGTAAGACAGAAGTGAGCACACTTCGCCCTGTTGCTCTTAGCAGAGGGAAGGAAGTAAGTGCACCAAAGGAGAATGCTTCATGTGGCCCAGAGCTGAACGGGAAGCTGGTTGATGACGTGATCTTTGTTGGCCGTGGCTGCTGCACTCTGGTCTTGGTTTCCCGGTAGAATATGCTGTTGGTCTCACCCATAGAAGCCGCTTCTTGGGATTTTGAAGATCTGTGGAAGCCAGAGAGGCAGAGAAGCAAAATGGGGACAAAAGGCAGCTGGTGGGATCTCAGCTGCTCTTTCTACAGCTTCCCAGTGACTCTTTCCAAGGGGCATTTGGGGTTGGTGTGACTCACAGTGGGGATGCTGTGGTGTGGTTCCCAGAAGCTATCCACCTTAAACAAGAGTCCCACACCTCGGTCCTCTCCCTGCAAGCACTCATTGAGCACTTGGGGCGTTCCCCTAGGACCTCAGAGCTACACAGAAGATAGTTATGGATCACCCGAGGAAGTCTTGAAACTTCAAATTATTTCAGGTGGTTGGTTTATCTTTTTTTATTTTAGTTTTTTTTAAATTTAATAACCACATGATTAGAAGAAGCATTTCATTACAGCTTTAACATATTCAGTAACAATTTCCAGAGCAAGGATACATCTCTTATTGTTTTAATTATTTAGTTCATAGCCAAATGATTAGAAGAGGCATTTCATTAAAACAGCTTTGACATATTCAATAACAATTTCCAGAGCAAAGATACATCTCTTTCAAAAATGTCTGTAAATTTTTTGGTTCACAATTAATACAGTTATACAATATTTAACTCAGTATAAACCCTGTAAGACATAAAATTGAATGAATTTTTACTCGTTAAAGAAGATCTCCATTTCATTTTAAAATATGCTGATGCCTACATTTTTAATGCTACCAAAGACATGTGTCTTTAATCTCTATGTATCTGATTATTCCTAGTCACAGTCGGTTACACTCAGATCCTTGGCATCTGAGTATGGATATAAAGTCATCAAGTAGATTTCAAGGTAAAGTTTATCACCTCTACTAATTAATATGAAGTAAATTTTTATGCTTCCTCCTCAATTATGTCTTTTTTTAAATTTGTTTTTTTGTGTATGTGTGTATATCATACAGAACATCCCACACAATCTTATTCATCTATATACCCACTTCCCAAATGGCACCCTCCCATAGCTTCCCCCCCCCACACACACACACTGGAGCCCATATATTCTGTCATCCGTGTTACTGTCCACTGTGTAGTCGGCACCCCCAGCCATTCCCCAGTGCTTGTCCATCTGCTGAATCTAGTCAGCCTATCTAGAGATCCTAGTTTTAGGAAGATCAGCTGTTCCTCATCTAGCTTTGAGAGACATACTTGGCTTTCCCAAGGACATGGAGTCATGCATTTCAAAGGACAGTCCTTGGAGGTCGTTTATATCAATGTACTTTATTAAAAAGTGAAAAGACATAGAATATATCTTCTATCCACCTTATTTTTACTTGCCTGAGGATGCATGTATTTACCATGTAAAGCATGATATCTTTGAGCATGTACACAGGTGCATCTAGCTAGCTAACAAGCACACTGCCTTGAGTAGTTCTCATTGTCATCGTGAGACCACTTAGCTGCTCTCTTAACACCATCGGGAATCCAGTATATCACTGATAAATGTAGTCGCCATGCTCTCCACTAGAGCTCTTGAATTTACTTCTTTCATCTGTGATTATGCATTCTTTAACCAGCATCTCCCCAATCCTCCTCCCCAAACCATCCTTTATAATTTCTAATAGCATCCTTGAAAATGTGCACATACATACATGTGTGTGCATATACGTGTGGGCATATAAATCAGTGTGCCTGTATGTATATGTATGGGTGCATGATAAGACTATTCACCAGATAGACATAATCCCTTTGTGGGAATCATGAGCTCTTACTTATAAAATTCTACAAATGCATTTATGCATTATCTCAGCTAATGAAGGCAATTAGATAACAAAAGGTTAAAGAGAGAGAAGCTATTAAATCAACTTTTTAGATTAATGGTCTGCAGCAAAACTCTTCCCCAGGGTCACATCAAAGCATAAGGAGAGCTGGAAAGATTAAAGATACATTTGCGTACAATTTGTATGTGATTTGTATGCAATTAGCATATGCACGGCTTGACTCTGATATCTTGGGCAATTTCAACTTAAAAATCTTTACTTAGAATTGTCGTGCCCTCTTTTCTGAGCAGGCTCCTGTAGTCATGGATGCCTAGGCCCTCGGTGAACATCACAGTGAGCAGACAGTGTTGCCAAGTCAGCAAACAAGGGCACAGTGATAGCAAGCATCACCTAGACATTTTTGCTGATCTATTAAGAGCGTGGAGGATCTGGGGAGATGGGCCAGTGGGTAAAGCACTTGCTGCTCAAGCATGAGCACCTGAATTCAGATCCCTAGAACCTACATAAGCTAAATGCAGTAGCCCACATCTATAACCCCAGTGTTTTCACACCAAGATGAGAAAGACAGGAGACTCCCCAGAAGCTTGTGGGCCAGCTGGCCTGGAGTATGCAGCAGCAAACCACAACAAATCTTACCTCAAAGGAGACAGAAAGCTGGACCTCTGCACACATGCCGTGACACATACATGCCTGCACACACACACACACACACACACACACACATGCACACACACACACACACTTGTACATACATGCCTACACACACACACTTGCACTTGCACTCACACTAACAGTCTCTGAATACACACACACACACACACACACACACACACACACAAATAAAATAGATCTTTAAAAAGAAGACTTTCCTGTCAATAGTGGCTCCACGCCTTCTGGGCAGAGCTCCAATCTACCATGGAAGCCAAAATGATCAAGGCCCGCCCCTGTCTTCCTGGAGCTCCTGTTCTGAAAAGAAAACCACAGGGCTCTCCTTCCATAAGGTTTGAAACCATTCCAAAATATTTTATGGAAGGAGAGGCACTAATCTCAATAATGTAACCAAATTGGATACTCCTAAAATTGCTTATTTCCCATTCTTTTGTCACTTGTGCTTTTTGTTTATATATTCAGAGGGGCCATGAGCATAGGGCATGTTGCATCCATGTCTAAGGAGCCACTCAGCTCCCACAGCCAGGTGGGAAACACATGAGAAGTTAAGGAATTATATAGAAGAACTGTTTATTTCCAACACCCAAATGGGACTATTTGATAATTTCCAGTCCGACTAGATGTGTAGTACATTTGATTTGATTTCCTCCATAGTGCTTATGATCTTTTTGGTTTTCTGTAATTTTCATTTCTTAAACCAATTTTAAGGGAAATTGCTCTATGCAAAAACAGTGCACAAATAAAATCACATTGTGCAACAGTGTGCCATCTATTTTATATCCTATGATCTGTCCACTGAGAGCAATTAGTGATCTTTGGGGCTTTCAAGATGTCTGGTAAGGGAAAAATCCAAGCCTTTTTGTGGCCCTTTTATAAAAGGTATCTAATGGTACAGCAGCAAATGTTAATACAAAGAAAAACCACATCTCCATGCCACAGTGCAGTACTTGAGGAGAACTGGACAGGACCGGCTGCCAAGAGCCTCCGCCTCAGAGCCTGGCTTCTTGGGCCTGCCTATGCCTGGGACATCCAAGGTCCTGATTCAGCTGTGCCTAGCGGGTTCCACCAGGTCTGCCAGGAAGGAAGCCTCCCACTGCAGTAGCCAGTGAGAGCTGAGCGAGCCTCATGTCAACTGGCAGGCACCTCATACATAATCCCCCAGCCTCAGATCCTTGGCAGAAACACTGAGCGCTGACTCCAGGGCAGTGCCTGGCGGGGCTTGCCCAACTGCTCCTACCAGTTTTGGTGTCTGTGTCTTCTGCCAGCTACTCAGGGGCTTAGCATCACCCACCAAGGTCCTCAGAGGCTCTGTTCCCTGCTGCCTGCAACACCAAAGGCCACCTCCATTTTAACACATTCTGCTAGTGGTTGGTGCCATTAATTTTATTTTTATATGACTGTAAATCTTCTTTGGATAGGTATTCTGCAGTCAGTTGATGTTCATATTAGCATATTTATGAGCCGACGCCATAAGGAGCCCACATCTCTATGGATCTCAGGGCCAGTCATACCCAGAGCTTATCTGAGTTCAATGGCTACAACGCTCTGAGAATATCCCAGTAGAACATTTGCTGTGATGACCACAGTTGTCCATAAATGCATTCTAAAATGACCCAAGTAGCTTTACAACATAGAGGCATGATCTTCACAGCCTCTCAAAAGGAATATAATCTTGACACAGAGCTCTCATATCAATGCATATTAATGCCGTTAGGTCCAGTTCCTTGGGGAACGCCCAAATGCAACCATCATGCCTCCTTCCTGCCTCTGTGAGCACTAGAAACTAGGTCAAGTTCTGCACATGACTGTCCATAAGTCCAGACACCCCAGATTTCACTCAGCATCTAGATCACAGCAAAGGCTGGACCCCAGCCGGACAGTGCTTTTGTTATAAGTTAAGGCATTCATGTTGCTCCCTACACATCTCTGATGGAAATTTGGGAGTTATGCTACTCAAGTTCATATGCTGATCCCTCAATCATCCTAACCTTGGACTTGTAACTTATGCAAAGGAACCAAGGCTATCAACCTTCTAACTCAAAATATATTAAACTGCAGAAAGGAGAATCAGATTTGCAGAGACTCCACTGTGGTTCCCTTCTAAAACAAGAGCGATTTCCTCAGTTGAACTTAAAATGTAAGGCAGTGTTACAAGAATTCATTTGTGTGCACAGTCAGTCATCTGTCCGCTGCATAAAGAAATGACACCTGCGTAGGGCAGAGCACATGACTGCACATGGCACCGCTTTGAACCTCATGAAGCCGGCTCCTGCCCTGACAGCTTCTCCCACTGAGGTTTCTCAGGAGCCTATGGCACAGCTGCCCTTCAGCGAGCTGAGTCCAACCAAGGATCAGCCTGTGACATCCCTGCCCTCCCAGTCACAGCAAAAGAGCCAACGTCTTCTAATGCCCTCCTCCCACGCAGATAGTGAGTCAGAAAGAGAAGGATTTTTCCTCATCGATGCCTGTGGAGCAATAGTCCACACCACTGGCTTTATGGGGAAGACAGCACATGAAATAAAGGACTTGCTCCCAGTTATTCAGCCTAGCCTATCATGATCTCATCATCTGAGACTCCTGATGTTGTGTTCATACTTTGCCAGATGTTTATGTCATGGGATGCACAGGACGGAAGTGACCTGATAGGATTTGTTTCTCACTTTCAGGTTGATTTAAAGAGGGAGGGAATGCAAATTTATTTGATTCTGTAGGAGTGGAACAAGTACAGTTTGCTTTGTGAAAATAGTTCAGGTATGATTACGTTTGTTCAAATCTATTTTTAATAAATTTATTTATTTATTTTTATTTTATGTGCATGAATATTTTGCCTGAATGCATGTAAGTGCACTTATGCATGCAATTTCTGTGGTGGCCAGAACAGGGTGTTGGATCCCTGGGAACTGGAGTTAGGGATAGTTATTAGTTGCCATTTGGGTGCTAGGAGCCAAACGTAGGTTCTCTATAAGAGCAGCCAGTGCTTTTAACCGCTATGGCATCTCCCCAGCCCCAATATCTGAATCTTAAGAGAGCTGACAACCCAGTTTTTCCTCCCACTCTGTGCAGCTCACCAGTGAACAGACAAAGGACAGATGAGTTCTGGTGAGGCCTGTCCATGAAGCAGGATAGAAGCCTGCAGAAAAGACAGACTTACCCTCTCTAGATCTTCCAACACGCTGGGTTGGTGCACCCAGACTGTGACAGTCCAGGACATCTGCTCTCCTGCTGCAGACAAGCCCCATTCCTTCATCTTCCAGGTTTTTCTGACAGACACTGACAAGAGGACCCCACATGCCCCATCCTCCCATGTCCCTATGCCTCACTTCCCATATTCCCCTGTGCCCCATCTCCAAATGCTCCACTCCCATGTGGCGTGCCTCACTCCCCAGAACAAGGATCTAGGAGCAGATCTTCAACCTAAAAATTTACTAACTACCACAAGGAAAGAAACCTTCCTACTCAGCCTGCAGAGTTTTAAAAATCATTAGTTGTGTTCATTGCACCATGAAGTGTTTCATTGAAGTCCGTAACATGCTTTGACCATATTTACCCCCATTACCACCTCAAGTCCCTTTCCACCTTCCACTAGTCCAGCTCTTCTTCCCAAATAGTCCCCCTTCTGTATATATATATATATATATATATATATATATATATGCTCACACAATCTCAGTGCCACGCATTTCATTTATTATTTTCATTTTATGTGTATGACTGTATTGCCTACATGTGTCTAAGTGTCATGCAGTGCCCACGGAGGTCAGAAGAGGGCTTTGGAGCCCCTGGAACTGAAGTTAGGGATGGTTGTTAGCTGCTATGTGAGTGCTGGGAACCAAACTTGGGTCTTCTGCAAGAGCAGTCAATGTTCTCCAGTCCTATAAACATACATTTTAACAAAAAGTCTATAACTCAAAGAACTATATCTCTGGGGGAAGCCTTGATTGATCAGAGGCTTTTTTTTTGGTCAAGGGTTTTGAATCCTTAGTGCAATTCCACAGGTATAACCATGGAGTCTACTTGGAAGAGTGACCTGTCCAGCTGGACACAGGAGTAGAACTTAACCAGTGCCCCATCCAGCTGGGTATGGGAATAGAACTTAACCAGTGTTCCTTCAAGTTCACCACAAAAATAACCAGGACATTATTTAGAACGAATAAGAAGAGACAGCTTGGTGGTAGATCTCTTGCTTAGCATGCACAAAGCCTTGCACCCATCCTGAGCAGTGCGTGTACATGTATGCATACATGAGAGAGAGAGAGAGAGTTAATTAAATATTCCACCTTGTGTACTAATCACAAATCAATTAAGATGGAGTCCACTGAAGGATTCTCAGCAGTGCAGCAAGCTGTCTTACCTCCAGGAAAGAGAAATGCAGATCCCAGACTCAGTGCTGAAAGGAGGTGGTTAAAGGACACTGGGTTCCATCTTCTTCCCTACTCGTTTGCACTGAAGAAACAAGCTTGCTGGCCGTACCTCAGCCCATTCTTCACTCACTTTTAATAACCCCAATTTAGCAGTCTGTGTACATGCTCATCAGAGCATCCCATGGGCCAGCTGCAAAGTAGGAACTCATAGCTTCTTGAATGGTCACTAACAGGAAACCAGAAAGCAATCTAGGAGCTGGAGGCTGCTCAGCCTCATCTGGATCTAGGGGCCCTTGGCAGGAGATCCAATCAGATGTTGTGCCTTGGGCCTTGAGTGGGGCCAGTTTCTAACCAGGAGGATGATTGTGCTATATTTCAATCAGCACTCTCCTGGACAGTATGCATGGGGTATGACTTTTCCATTGCCTGAGCCAGTGTCCCTGTGTCTTGTCTAAGACTTAGACCTTATCTGAGATTTCTAATGATCAGGAAGAGACCTGGGCTGAGTCTGAAGCCCCAGAGTTGAGTCTGCTATGATCTGGGGCCTACCCAGGCCCCACTGCCATTTAAACATGTCCTACGGGGGACAAAACTTGTTTAATTCATTTGAGGTAAAAACATTTGCTCTCTTGTCCACTCCCTGTGACATCGTGGGGAAAGGATCAGGCTGTGGACCCTCATGGGCTGGACTGTAATTTCCAGGCTGTCCTTCACAGCTCTAAACTCTTGAGCAACACACCCACCTTGCCAAGGCTGAGACTTTTGCTCTCTGTGTCTGTTTCATGTGAACAATAATTTCCATTGAGAAGGAATCACAATAGAAGGTGTTTATGGTGAGTGTCTGGGATGTGACATCATTGCTGTGGCTGAAGCTGAAACTTTTGAAATGAGCTTGGAAAAAGCTGTGCGCAAGCCCCAACTTCTGGATCCCTTTCCTTGGTTCTCCTTGCATTGGGTGGACTCCTGGATAGGATATGCAATACAACAGCTTCACAGCAGGACTCTAAACCAGTTGCCACTCATTAAACAAGGGATGAAAACAGGGCAGCTGTTGAGATCAGGCTGTGCCCTGCTCTTTTCCAGAAGGTTCAACTCTGGAGCCTAAGACTCAGTCCAATCTCTTCCTAGTCATCAGAAATCTTAGATGAGGTCTATCTAAATCTTGGGTCACAGGGCAGCTGGCTTAGGCACTGGAGAAGGCATGCCCCGTATTGTATAAACCATTGCTTTTTAAGGCTGTTCCTTGCCCTCCATTTTATGAGCAGCTTTTGACTCCATCTTGAAGATAGAGGGTGACTATGCTCCTGGGGGAGGGATGAACAGTACCATCTGTCCAGCATCACTCATGCAGCACAGACTGATAAATGACTTGCTTCTTGGAGTAGAAGGGAAGCCACCCTATAAATTTATCAGGATGAACTGGGACTGTAGGGGCACCTGGGTGTATTCAAATCATATCAGGGAAACCAGATCCAAGAACTTATCAGACACAGGAGATCAAGGAAAGGGTGTGATTCCCTCACCTTGATCCCATAAAGTGATGGATGCTGACCACTTCGATGGCAACAGCCTCACACCAATCTGTCATCTGATACCTTGTGTGTGCATCATCAAGGACCAAGAAGCAGAAGACTCCCCAGCTGTCCCTGGAGCTTTAGTTCAACTTGGTCCCCTGCTGCTAATGCTGCCTACTAAACTACTTACCTGTCCACTTTTCACCAGTCTGAACCTAGACCTGAACCTGCTATTTTCTGATCCGGATCAAGTCTGGCTTTTCACCTTGCAACTAACTCTAAAGTTTCTCTCACAAGTTGTGACTCCAGCAGCTTAGCATCTCCCTTCCAGGCTGGCCTGATTCGTTATCTTCTCAGCACAGACTCTCTCCGTCCACTTTTGAGAGGCTTTTGAACTCTGCTGTAGCCTCTTTAACTTATATCATTCTGTAAACCACAAGTATGCATATAGATAAATAGGTATATTTACTGTGTGATGTATAATATAATAGTTAATATTAATAATTAGTTAAGATTAGTAATTAAGATTAAAGGACCTGTATTCACCTTGGCCAGATTACCAGAGTAGGCAGGATTATCTGACAAATTGCTGCCATTGAAACCACTGGTCTACCTAGTGAGCCCTGTCCTCAAACAATCTAATCAGCAACCAGACAACGAGCAACAACACCCCCAATCATACAACAGTGGTCTCTGTTGGCACAGGCACTTCCATGGGTGCTTCCCAGAGTGACAGGGCACAGACAGTTTGTGGTTGGTCAATTTTCAGATACTCTTTTGTGTGGTGCTCTTTCTTAAAGCCTTGCCCGTGTGTGTGGCACTCCTCATACACACCCGAGTCTACTTCACACAGTGCTCTTTCTATCCCTTTCTGAACTCTAGGCATGCTTCTCAGGGCACAAAGCCTTCCTCTGTGCCAAAGAAAGATGATGGTAAATGCAAGTGTTGTCAGTAGATATATTTCTTTTGCATGCCTTATTTTGTTAAGAATGAAGCACAGCCTTGGAAATTGGCTGTTTGGGCCCAGGGTGAAGTTTCCGAGGTTTGACCTATCGAATGAGGGAAAGGCAGTTTCAATTTAATGGGAAGATGCCTTCTGTCTTAATGCATTCTGGATGCTGAAACCAAGTCCCACAGACAGGGTGGTTGACAACCCAAAATGTATTTCTTATTTATTTCTTCCAGTTCTGAAAGTGTATGTTCAAGGTCAACAGGCTACAGGCTGGGGTCAAGCGAGGCCCTTCTTCTGGGCTGTGGGATGCCCACACACTCCTGCCATCCCAGTGAACTGCTCCACTCACCTGCATCTCAACTGTGCTACACTCCTTAAGATTTTCCTGAATGTAGCACAGAAAACACGGTCTTTATATTTATGAATTTTAATCCTATTCCCCATAGGTACCATCTTTTTAAAATAACAATACTGTATACAGTTTGTTTTTGTCTTAAAACAGAATATGAAGGTAAGGAGCCATAGTTAGAGTTGTGGGCAATGCAGACATATTCAGATTATGAATGGCTTGTTATCTGTGCATCAAAGAGAAAAACAGTCTAATTTCCTGAAAGCAACTACAAAGCAACAAAAAACTAAAACTGCAAAACAGAAGTTTTTAGAAGCAAAGTGTCCTCTGATACTTTTGCAGATTTCTGACAATTGCTCAAACCTCTATTTCTTGCATGTGCAAATAATAACTTGAATTGAGTGGCATGAGGAGATGACTTCAACAGTGCAGCATGGCTCTGTGTCCAGTGTGAAATGACACAGCGCTGCCAGTCCCCTGGTCCAGATGAATTTTGTAGCGTAATAATCTTTTTCCTCCAAGAAAAAATTGAAATTTTAAGGTAGTGCATATTCTCACTGATTGAGATCATGAATTAAATGTGGAACGCCCCAGCCTCCAAGTAAGATGGATGCAGTTAAGAGCAGTGATTCCATGAATATTTGTTCAGGAAACTTTCCTTAAATTTAATTGCAGTTTTTCTTAAATGCAAACTAAGAAAGAAGAAAAAAAATAAAAAGGAAAAAGGGGCTGGATAGATGGTTGACCAGTTAAGAGCACTGGCTGCTCTTGCAGAGGACCTGGGTTTGATTCCCAGCACCCACATGGCAGGTAACAACCATCTATAATTCCGTTTCCAGAGGATCTGATGCCCTCTTCTGACTTCCATGGGCATTGCATGGCACTGGTGCACTTACATACACGCAAGCAGTACACTCACACATGTATAATAATTTTTTTTTAAAAAAAAAAAAGCAAAAAGATGTGGCAGTGCCCAGCTCTGCCAGACCAGAGGTTTATTTTCTAAGAATCAGGACTTAAATGAGAACTGGGTCCCAACATTGGATCAGGAGACATTGGATCAGGAGGTCGTTTCCTCACCTCCCCTCTGTGTCCTATTGGGAAGAGCAGCTCCATTCCAGAGAGCTCCTTTCTGTGCTGTCTAGACTGGTTCTGGCCCAGCCTTCCACAGATGCCTATGATGGCCGAGGCACTTCCGTCAAGGCAAAGAAGACTCTGGATAGAGCCATTACTGTTGAATTCAATGCTGGCAGGGTAAAGTGCTAAGTCTGGAAGGGCCAGGGGAGCAGGACCTTCTGGGATTTGCATGTTAGTTTATCATTCTAGCCAGGGGCTATTTCATATCATCCAAAAACAGATTCTCTAGGCTATTTCATACTATCCCCAAATAGATTCTCCTCCCAGGGGAAGGTGACTAGGCCACAGGGAGATAAAAGCAACAGCACTGAGGCAGATATAATGTAGATGAAGGACCAGTGAGCACCAGAGACCCAGCTAGATACACAGCAGAGTGTTAGGTACGTCAACAGAACAGGCTGAGAATAATGTACTCTGGGAAGCGTGTTTTTCACAGGGGTATGGGGTGGCAATTATGAAACTTTATGTGTGTTAAGATTGAAAAATAGTAAGTTATTCTACCTGAGTAACAACAGCCAGGTTCATTAGAGAAATGAGTTCCACATGAAGTGGGGATGAGCTTACAATGGACACCATCAGGCTGAATTGGAGCCATAGGCAGGTGTTGTAAATGCATGTATACACAGACACATAGAGATCTAGAAAGGGATGTGATATGAACATATGCAGTTCTGTACCTATAAATATTCCCTTTCTCTGTCTATGAATACAGCTAGAAACAATGGATGACCCTAGGACAACAGTGAGTAACATACTTCACATACATCTTGGTTCTAGAATACCATTTTCCAGTGGTTACCAGAGTAACGGCTTCTTCCAGGTTGAACCAAAGGAAGCATAAGATGAGTTTTGGTGCTAAAAAGTCAGTACAGGACCTCAAAATGATAGACACATGTCAAAGAGCACAGCTTATAAGATTTGACATTCTCAAATATCCAATCTTTGGACAATCTGAGCAACAAAACTGGAGACCCAAATCCAAGCATCTCAATATATTAAATATAAACAGCTTAAAAGACATTGTCAGAGTAAATTTAAAAGATGAAGAAATCTACTTGAAATTGAATGCTGTAGGTAAATAGAAAGTGAAAAAGAATGAAAAAAGCTACATCCCAATCAAACACTAACTAAAACCACAAACTTGGCTATACTAATGTCAGAAATCTGAACTCTGAAGCAAGGAAGTAACTACAGAGAAAACTTAACGGATAAGGAAGAAATGAGCATACTAACTATGCATGTGCCAAACAGCAGAGCCCCAGAATGCAGTCCATCATGGCGGACTTCATGGTGGTGGGAGCATATGACTGCGAAGCCTTACACCTCAAGAGCCCAGAAAGCAGGGCAGGGTTGCAAAACCGCAAACCCTGTCCCAGTGATGCACTTCCTCTCCAGCCTTCTAAAACAGCACCACCAGCTGAGGACCAAGTGTTCAAAAACATGAGCCTCTAGGAACATTTCACATCGAAACTAAACAGAGAACTGTATCTGGAACACAATCATCATTACTTAAAGATTTCATATTCATGAATTTGTCTATTTGCTAAAATTTAATTTTATGCCTAGGTCAATGTTTACAGCACTGGTGGGCATGCATAGGGGTGGGGAGAAAGTTCTTAGTTTTAGGTGGAGTAGAACAGATCATGCCCTATCTTCTTCTGGCCAGCATAATGTAAGCTATTGTCCCTGGTGAGGATACTTGTGGGTTTTTTGTTGGTGATTTGCTTTAAAATAGCCCCAAGTGGATCCTAGAACCAAACCCTGATAAGTGAGTATGTATCCAGACAGAACTACAGGAACCAGGATAATGGAAAGGAAACAGGGAGGTAAAGGAAAAGAAAGAACCTGAAAGAGAAGAGCAGTAGGAAACAGGCCTTAATA
>NW_008357518.1:1012813-1023704 GCF_000622305.1 Nannospalax galili | reverse complement strand
GTGGTGGGTCACCTGTCTTCTTGATCAAGGAGGCTGAGGAGACCCTACCAGTGTCCAGTCTACCCCACCAGACTGGACTTGAACGAGTGTCCAGTCTACAAGGAGAATCATTTCCTCCATGCTTCCAAGCAAAGCCAGCCATGGTCGTGTAGGCCCTATGACTTACATTCATGTAGATGGAACTGGGAAAAGAAAGGAGCCAGGGATTCCTCCCAAGCCCATGTGACCCCTGTGGAACAGATCCTCAAACAGCCTTGAGAGTAAAAATAAATTGGTTTATCTGGGCCAACTATATGCTCTTAAACACCAAAAAAGAAAGTATAACCAAAGAGTAAAGTTATCAGTATATTTCTTTAAGAGTTCAAGAGATTACACTTCCCAGACATTAGACTTAAGCCCATATAAAAAGTTGGTCAAGCAGGACCTTTGACTTATCTTCACATAGGTAGAACTGGTAAAATGAGCCAGGGGCTCCTCCCAAGCCCATGTGATCCTCAAATGACCTTAAGAGTACCTTTTTTTAATTTTTTAATTTTTATTTTATGTGTATGAGTGTATTGCCTGCAATGTATGTGAGCGCACCTGAGTCTTGCAGTGCTGTGGATGTCAGAAGAGGGCTTCGGATTCCCCTGGAACTGGAGTCTTTTTAAGAGTCCATATGTATAGCTAAAGGCTACATAACAAGCAACAATACCTTCTTCTGAGTTGTTGGCCAGGGTGGCCAAAGTAGCTGGGAATTGAACCCGGGTCCTCTGCAAGAGCAGTCAGTGCTCTTAACGGATGAGCCATCTCTCCAGCCCCCCCCAATCTTATCTAATGGAATGAGGAATATTGACAAGTGATTACTGCTAGATGAGGAACAGCTGACCCTCCTAATACAAAGACTTCTAGATAGGCTGAGTAGATTCACCAGAAGGGAAAGTAGTGGGGAATGGCTGGGGTGCCAACAACACAGCAGACAGTAACAGTGATATCAAAGTATAAGGGCTGTAGTGGGGGGAGTTAGGCTATGGGAGGGTGCTACCTGGGAAGTGGGTATATAAATAAATTTTAAAAAATTCCTCAAAGCATATTTTGAAAAGTATAATGATTAAAAAATAATTCTTCAAAGCATAAAAATTTGTTACTTAATTAGTAGATGTGAAAAATATTACCATTGAAATATACCTGATGACTTTATATCCATGCTCAAATGCCAAGGAGATCAGAAAGTAATGATTTAGTAGAGGTGATAAACTTTACCACTGAAATCTACCCGATGACTTTATAGACATACACAGGTGCCCAGGATCCAAGTGCAACCAGTTATGACTAGTAATAATCAGATACATAAAGATTAGTGATGCATGTGCCAACATCTCAGTGTTAGTAGTAAAAACAAGGAGTCTTTCTGCAAGGAACAATATATTCTAAAATGAAATAGAGATCTTTTTTAAAGGTTAAAAACTCATTCAATTTTATGTCTTACAGGGCTTATTCTGAGTTCAATATTGTATAACTGTATTAATTCAACTGTGAACCTAGAAATTTACAGCCACTTGTGAAAGAGATGTACTCTTGCTCTGGAGTGTGTTACTGAATATGTTAAAGCTGTAATGAAATGCTTCTTCTAATCATGTAATTATTAAAAATTTTTTAAAGTTGTAGTATAACTATAATAAATAGTATGTGAAATACTGTAACAAAATATAATTTTATTATAATAAAGTTATATGAATATAAAAAAATAGCCCCAAGCACAGGGATGAAGTGTGGTCTGCTTTCTAAACCCAAGAGGAGCTTGACATACCCAACACACCCAAGCTGGAGTTACAGTCCTATTGACCATGAACTCAATGCTACGAAATCCATAAAACATACTAAATAAAGTATTTTTAAACATAAAGTGTTTGACAGATCTAGCTCACAGGTCCAACCCTGCATCTGTTGTGAAGCAAGGACTCAGGACCAGATGAACCATGATCTGGGGTGTCTTCAGAGAACATGCCCACTTCAAACAATGAGATAGAGTTGAGCAACAAGAGACTGGAAAATACACAGGAAATGAGGTCATTTTACAGAGCGAGAGCTCATGCAAGATGAGAATAGAAGCAGGACTTCCTGTCCTCACATGCGAGTTATAAGTTGGAAAAAACACCCAAGACTATAGAGACAAGACTATTGGACACCAGGTGCCTGCTGAGGACATGCCTGGTACAAATCATGCCAGGAGACCATTTAGAAGAGCTAATTGGACTCCATGCCAGGGGACATTAAGCTCCCCATGAAGCTTGAGGTACAAGTGTTATGTCGGCTAACTGGAAAGACTTTATAATGTTTCTCAGATAAAATCCCGAGATAGTCTTATGACAGATGTAAAACAAGGTTTGAAAATAAGAATAGTACTTCATGACAACAACGATTTCTGGAAAGATAGAAAGTAGTAATGGTATTTGTTTATCTGATTTGATTTTGGTAGGGGGATGGACAGGATGGAGAAAGGATGGGAGGAAAGTTACACAGGCATGCCTTTCTAGACATTATCACCAATGCAGTGTTATTCAATAAAGTAAATATTCTGCTATTTAAAAAAACAAATAAAATACCCTTAGCCTTGAACAAAATCAGAAAATAAATTTCAGCACACTTGAATGATGAGTAAAGGTAATTTAAATACTATTATTCTAACTTTGTTCTCCACAGAAAAACATAACATCTGCAAAATAGTTACAAAAACTGAGTCTCTCTCAGACCACATATAAAAATCCTCACAAGTTTCAAAAGGCAGGAACTGCACAGCCCAGCGTGCTGACCACAGTGAAATAAAATTAAACTATGTTCAAAGACAGATTCGTATCCATAAAGCATTTATTATTAGACAAGGAGAAATGAAAACAAATGAAGACATTCACCCTGGGAAGTTAATATAAGAAGAACAAAGCAGGAAGAAGGAAGTAATCTTTAAAAAAGAAATTAATGGCAGAAATAGAATAAAACTGGATTTGATAGACACAGCTAAGAACCCATTCTTTGAGTTAAGGAGAAAACTAATCAGAATGCCAAACATCTGGCAATTTTTCCAGAAAAATGAGAAAATACACTACACAAAATAGAGAAGACAGTGGGTAGAAGATTCAGTAAATAACTTTGTAACCCCCTCCCCATAACATGTGACTGACTCTCTGACTACATTTCAGAAAATCTTATAGAAATGGGGTGGTTTGATTTTGGGGGTGAAGGTAAGGAATAGAGCTTTTCCCCAAATCCTATTGAAAAATAACTATACGGTATAGGCATAAAACAATCTCCTGGAAAAATAAATTATCAAAGTTTTGTTCCCCCAAAGGAGCCAAGCCTGGAGTTTGGGGTTCTGCTCCTTCCTGCTCCAGAGCTGACAGTCAACACGCTGCCGGGCTGCACTGGAATGGAGGAAGTTACAGGAAGGTCTCAGTGCCTCTCATAAAAGCCAGCACAGTTCTGAGCCCCAAGGCTGATAAAGGTGCTACAGAAAAGAAAGTGGCAGGCTATAAATAGGCTTATTAAAATTCCAAATAAAATACTTGCAATTTCAGACCAAGTCTGTATTAGAATGACAATAGTTCATGATCAAGTGTAATTATTCAAAGAAGACGGGGATATTTTAATATATCACATGAAGAGATTAAAAGGAAGCCCATATCATCTACTAAAAAGATGTCCATAAAAGGCATATATATTAAAAAAGAAGAAGAAGAAGAAGAAGAAGAAGAAGAAGAAGAAGAAGAAGAAGAAGAAGAAGAAGAAGAGGAAGAGGAAGAGGAAGAGGAAGAGGAAGAGGAAGAGGAAGAGGAAGAAGAAGAAGAGGAGGAGGAGGAGGGAGTTGTCTGAGGAGGAGGAGGAGGAAGAAGATGTCCTTGGCTTAAAAGAAAAAGAAATACTTAGGTAGTGGGATCAAAAAGCAATTCTCTAATAGTCACTATCTTTAAACATTCTCAAATTTCAGGCTACATAGCACCAGCATCAGAATTATCTGGGTGTTCTTTTATGCACACATACATATACTCACACATGCACACACGCACACACGTGCACACACACACACATGCACTCACACACTTTCTATTTATCTGTTGTCTTGACACAATAGAGCTGTATAGGAATCAGCCTGAAGCTCAGTGCCTCCAAATCATAAACATTTATGCTTGATATCTGCTTATCAGTATTCAGGAGAGGTGATTCCTCTGCTTTTGATGGGTCTCACTTATGGTCAAGAGTGGTTCTAGCCATATTATGTGGTGGTCTATGGCTCTGCTCCATGGCCTTCCCTCTCTCTGTCTCTTCAGCATCCTTACCTAGGCATCTTCTCATGGGGACATTAGCAACCAGCTGACGGAAGTCCTCCCTTGTCTGTGCTAGCATTTCAGGTCTAACATCCTGTTGGCCAACAGAGCTAGAGATCAGCCCTACACTGAGGGAGGGACGAAGTCCAACCCCAGCAGAGTCTTCCTCAAGCAATGATATGCAAGGATGAGAAACAGGGTCTCCAAACATACCACTGGTACCTTCTTACTTCTGAGATCTTTATTAAGGAAATAGAAGTTTAGGGTTGGAAAAACATTCTACATGAGCCACTGAAGGAGAGAGCATGCCTGGAGAAGTGACCCATGCTGGGTGGACAGGGACTTGGGCAATGAGTATAGAGCCTCTGTTTATCAAATGGGGAAAGGATGAGAGTGTGAAGAGATGTCCTTCAGAGTCAAAGGGGTTGGGAATGTTGGGGTGGCCACTCTCAGGACATAGGAAGCTAGGGCAGAAGTTGTCAAACTGCAGGCTACACAGATTGAGGTAGCATTATAGTGAACCAATAGAATATACTAGAAAAAAAATCAGCATTCATTAAGGTAGTATTGGGAAATATGTATTGTAAAACTATTTAAATATCTTTCCTCTTGTTTGAAAAGACTTTTTAGTAGAAGAGCCTTTAGAAAAGAAGACAGGCAGGACAGAGTCCAGGCAATGCCTGGAAGAATTACCACGAGTACCCTCTAATCCTTAGTGGAATATACTAGTTCAGACAAGAAAATATGTTGTCATCCTAAACAGTCATCTGAGTATCTTAGGGAGATCTAATGCCCACAGGTAAGAGGTAGATCTGGGTTCTCCAGAAGAGAATGCAAGGGAGTTGTGTGGATCATGGTTTATAGACATCTGTGTTAGCTCTATCTATCATCTGTCTATCTATCTATCTATCTATCTATCTATCTATCTATCTATCATCTATCTATCTATCATCTATCTATCTATCTATCATCTATCTATGTATCATCTATATATCATCTATCTATCTATCATCTATCTATCATCTATCTATTCATCATCTATCTATCATCTATCTATCTATCATCTATCTAATCTATGTGTCTATCCACCCATCCATTCATCTATCCATCTATCTTCTATATATCCATTCATTCATCTTCAATCTATCCATCCATCCATCCATCTGCCTTCATATCTCTATATTTATACCTCTCAACCTTCTTATCCATGTCTGTATCCATATGCTGTGTCTATATATCAGCATCATGTCTATACCCACGCCTATCTCCCATCATGGCTAAGAGCCAAGGCATTAGCTAGAATACAGTTCAGTCTTGAAAGTCCAGTCTTGAGGGATTCAAGCAAGCAGGCTCAGCCCCAGTCAGGTTGGGTGTTTAGGCCTGAAGATGATCCTGGCACACCAGGGCTGAGAGCAAGGCCCTTCAGGGACACAGCAGTGCCAGGCTAGGGGCTGCTGTTTAATTCTTAAAGGATTATCAGCACTGATGATACAGTGCTGTTCTGAGACCCAGTTCTCTTCTATGTTGTCTGCGTCGATAGCTTCTGACAGTACTGTCACAATGTTGAGAAGCCTGTGGGAAATCTGAGATATGTGAGTAAGGAACAGCTCAGTTGGAGAGGTTTTCTCAGAAAAATCAGAACCAACAGGAGATAGTGCATATATGTAGACGGATAAGTAGATGACAGATAGATAATAAGTAAATAATAGATAAGGGATAGATGGTAGATAACAGATGATGAATAGGTGAGAGAGATGACAGATGATAAGTATAAGATGATAGATGATAGATAATCGACGGATGGATGGATGGATAGATGATAGATAGACAGATAGATGATAGATAGATAGATGATAGATAGATAGATAGATAGATAGATAGATACAAAGATACAGAAAAGAAACTCAGACAGGGTGTCTGTGACTCAGCCTAAAACTGAGTTTCCTCCTCCACAGGAAGCTTCAGGCTTTGAAGTTCCTCAGATGATCAGATGTGCTCCTCAGTATAATGGAGGATCCTCTGCTGCAGTTACAGATGCCAATGGTGGGTGGTCACCACATCACAGCAGTGTCCCCCCAGCCACTCAGGGCTGGTAACTGACAAACCCCTGTTACACACACACACACACACACACACACACACACACACACACACGCAGAGTGAGCCATCTCAACATCACACAGGCTTTGAACCCAGGCTGACATGGGGTGTGGGTATCATTGTTAAGCAAACTGGGTCAGGGACAGCGTCTCAGCCTCAGTTTCCTTCTCTCTAGCACAAGAGGAACAAGAATCAAGTAGAGCTGGTAAAGGAGGTAAGCATGTACTTGGAGACCACAGATTTTGTTACCACCGCTTTGAGCACTTTGGGGATGGTGAAGCAGAGAAAATGCAGTAAGTCTGAAAGCTGTGTCGGGGCTTTGGAGGAAGTGACTTTCTCACATAGTTAGGGCCTTGGGCTGGAGGATGGACCATTGATGTGACCCCTTGAGACCTATAGAATTTTGTCACAATTCTATAGGCTACTAAGCAAGTGCCCAGTTACCATCAGGAGTGCTGCCTCTGCCTGTCCACTAAGGCCAGTTCCTCCCCTGAGTGCCTCCATCCATCACACATAGCATTGAGGTCAGCACCTCCTTCCAGGGCACTGTCAGACACTAAGGGGTGCTGCTGTTCAAACCCCCTTCCTTTCTAGGAACAAGCTGATGACTGATGCAGGGTTTTCCTAGGACAGCAGATCTACAAATAAGTTCTGTTTTGCCACTCAGCCCAACATGCATGCCACCCTCAGAATCCACAAAGCAAATAAAATCCAGCTTTTTCATCCCTGGCACTAAATCACAGCATACAAAACAGGTATAGATTCCCCCTGACCCACAGCCCAAGGGACTGTTCCCGAGTGCTGTTGAGGTCATGCCTGAGAGGTTGCCAGGGATGCCTCCATGACGCAGAAATCAAGTTGCATGACTTTGCTGTTATGTAACTGCTCTGACTTAAAGGATTGCCTGTACTCATGTGAGGACGGGCCATGTCTCCTCCTGGCACCAGTGTAGGGTCACAAGGCACAGACCTGCGTATGAGGATTTCACATGAGGTCATCAGATACTTTGACCCATGAAAGAAACAGGAAGCCTGTTTCCCTGGGTGATCACATTCGAAGGCTCTGTGCCTTCAGCTTTCTGACTATTTCATTTGATTGCAGAGTAACTCTGAACCTCTAATATCACCAAGCAACCACATGAAAAGGACAGCTAGGAGTCCACGGGCTGCTGGCTCCAAGCCTCACACTGCTCCTTCCTCCTCTCGTTAGTTGAAAATAATTCTTGAAAGAAAAAAAAAAAGAAAAGCATGTTTCAAAAAGAACTTTTGTTTTCCCAGAGATTGGAAGCAGGATGTTATTACTGCTTGTTCTATGACATTAGGAAACTTTATTAAAACCACCTTTCTCTGGCCTTTTAACTCGAGAGACATGGAGCACACTTGGCACGCACACAAATACCTCCATAATGATGAACAGAAATACATATGTGTCTGTAACAGGCACACGGTTGTTCTTCTAAAATGTGACCCTCTTTCTATGTATTTTTTTCCTCCTTTCAGCTTCATGGAAAAATAAACCTTAAATCATTCTAAGATTTATCATCAAACCTTGGAATTCATGGAGCAAAATTGAGGCTTGGGTCTCCTTTTTCTAGGTCTTTCTCAGCTTCCAGCCTAGGTCACTCAGTGTCCACATTTGCTTAATTAAATCCCACATTTTCCAGATAGGTGTTCAACAAGGACTAACAAAATTAGTGAATTTACAAACCGTGATTTCATACTGTGTAATTGCTTTGATGAACCCTCATGGGTGGCACAGCTAGTCACGTGTGTACCAGACTATGTAAGATCTTGGTGGCAGTTACTCATCTACTTCCAACATTTGATCCTTTCGTGTGCTTTTGATGAGTTCCTAGCATGCTGAGAGTCAGGTCAGTAGATCAGCTATCTACTGCCTCAACAATGCTAATAACAAACTTGAGAGCTCAGTTAAAACAAAAAGTGTTCATTGGATTCCCAGCTCCATGGGGTTCTATTGACCGGGGTTGGGTTCAGCATGCATCATTGGTGGTCAGTGCCTCTTCGGCCTGGTTGGGCTTGCACATATGTCAGGGTTCCTAGGGTGGTCTCAGCTGAGATGCCTGCCTCAACCTAGCTCTTTCTGCCTTTTCTCTTCTCAGCCAAGTTCTGGCCAGACAGAGCATCAGGACAAAGAAGCCCCAACCACACCAACATCTATCTGGCCTCTGCTGGCCTCAGGCATGTGATACCCACTAGCTGCAGGCAGTCACCTGGCCTGCTAAGAGTCAGAGAGGGAGAGAAATGCAGGCAAATGGGAAAAGGCTTAACAAGGTGGACAAATGGGTGGGCAGAAAGCTGAATTGGTGTTTGTCATCTACCACACACTGGGGGTTGGGCGGGGGGTGGTGCCTGTCAGAGAACAGTGGGCTATAGGCACAGAGGAAGGAGTAAGCACTCCTACCTGAGCATCTGGGAAGGCTTCCTGGTGGAGATTACAAAGTCAGACATATATCATCACATTGTAACATCATGGAGCAGAATGGGTGCCCAGGACCCTAGGAGTCACACCATTGAGCAAGTTGATACCCAAGGGCTTCATAGAAGTTCCACCTTGTGGCTCCATTTCCTTCTTCCTGTTGCTTAGCAACCTCTGGGCCACTGAGGAGGAGAAATTAGTCATCCCCTTTCTCCTGCTATGGTTCTCCTCCTGTATGTATAAACATGGTCAAAACAAAAAGCTCATTTCCTCTTCCAGCCATATCATGTAATACTAAAATATCACGTTTTGTGAATGGAGAAGGAATTTCAGTGATTTTGAGCCTATCATCTGACACTGAAACTCTAGACTTCTCTAAAAAGTGAATTCCTCATAATTACCAGGGATGACTGGCCAGCCTTAGTCTGTGTCACGTGTTACATGAGAACCAGTCATACCAGACTCACTTTCAATTCTCCGAAGCCCTGAAAAATGAAAACAACTTTCCCACTGCACTGTTGAGACAAAGCACCATTTGAGGGGCAGCTGTGGAGCTGTGAGGTTCACTGGTAGCCTCTTCCTGTGTGAACGGTGGGTGACTGTGAGCCTATTCCGGAGCAAAGGAGTTAGGACTCCGCAGGGTAAAAGGAGGCAACAGGGGTGACTTGGCCCTTAGAACTCATGCATTGATAGGAAGGGCCAGCTCACACTGACTCACAATCCCGGGAGCCAGAGGTCAGTGGAGACACAACTACAAGGTGATCAGAGTGCTGGTGTGGAATAGACAAGCATCAATCTTGCGGAGGATGCTATGATATGTTCCCTCCAATGAATGAAGCTAGAAGGCCCAAGAGAAACCTCAGAAGTGCCCAGGAGCCCAGGGCCCTGCTGCTAGGGGAACAGGCCTCTCTTGCCTACTTAGCTACTTTTTGGACCCAGGGTACCAGAGTTGGTATAGATGCTTTGAGGGAATAATTCCCAGGCTATTGACTTCACATCTCCTCCTCCCACTCCTCCACATCTCCCTGCAGAGGAACCTTAACTGATCTTCCTAGAAAAACCACTGCTCCCCTCTCTGTAACAGAAGGGCAGCCTCTCATCCACACAGATGCTGTGCTCCCAGATGTCCAGCAAGGTCAGTTCAAAAGGGATCCCAGCACACACCAGGACCTGGGAACAAGCCAGCAGAGTGTTGTCATCTGGCTCCTTTCAGACAATATAGACAAAGCCCCTGAGCCCAGGGGCTCTTGAGCCAAAACTCTACAAGGTAGCAACAGTGTCCTGTCTATCCCTCAGTGCTGAGCTGCCATACGCTAAGGGCTTGTGATGAAGGCCCACTTGGGTCATGGAACTCCCCCTTCTGCAGCATCCTCCTGTGCAACTTCCTTACGGTGCTGGATAGCTTTAGTGTCAACTCGACACACCTGGGTTGAGGGAGCCTCAATTGGGGAATTGCCTTCATTGGACTGGCCTGTGGCCATGTCCATGGGGTATCTTGACTGTTGAGTGATGTGGGAGGGCCCAGCCCACTGTGGGTGGTGCCATCCCTGGGCAGGTGAGCCTGTGTTGCATAAGAAAGCAGGCTGAGCAGGGGCCAGGGAAACAAGCCAGTAAGCAGCGTTCCTCCATGGCCTGTGCTCCAGCTCCTGCCACCAGGCTCCTGCCCTGAGTTCCTACCTTGGGCTCCCTGATAAACAGTGACCCAAGACATGTAAGATAAAATAAACCCTTTCCTCCCCAAGTTGGTAGTGGTCAGAGTGCTTTGTCACAGCAATGGAGAGACAAACTAGGCTATTTACATAGGCACCAATTCAGTCATGAGGACTCCATGGTCAGGTCCTGATCACTGCCTAACAGTCACTCCCGGTACTATCACATTGGGGTTAGGCTGTCATCTAGGAATTATGGGAAGACACTGACATCTAGATCTAGGTAGAGTTGATAGGTAAGTAGATAGATAGAAGATGATAGATAGATGATTAGATAGATAGATAGATAGATAGATAGATAGATAATAGATAGATAGATAGATAGATAGATAGATAGATGATAGAAAG
>NW_008357518.1:984448-1012744 GCF_000622305.1 Nannospalax galili | reverse complement strand
AGATAGATAGATAGATGATAGATGATAGATAGATGATAGATAGATAGATGGATGATAGAACAGCTAGACAATAGATTAACAGATTATAGGTAAATGATAGCTTGATGGTAGATAGAGAAAGATAGATAATAGATAAAGATAACTGATAGCAAGATGACACGTGATAAATAATTGTATTAGTCGCTTTTCTGTTGCTGTGATGAAACATTGTGACCAAGGCAACTTATAGAAGGAAAAGTGTATTTGGCTTACAGTTCAGAGGGTTAGAGTCCCTCATGGCAGAGAGGTACAGTGGCAGAGATGGCTGGAGATGAAAGCCAAGCAGGCTCTGGAAGCAGAGAGAGGCTGGAGATCCAGCAAGGCTTAAGAACTCTCTAAGCCCACCCCCAGGGACAAGCTTCCTCCAGCAAGGCACACCTACTAAAACCTCCCAGTGCCACAAACTGGAGACAAAATGTCCGATACTCCTGGGTTGCAAACTACATCTCAAAAGGACAGAAAAAAAGATTTACAGTTGCCAGTTTTCTAAAACAATGCTCTGAGAACAGGGAGGTCAGGGCTTGTAGTGTGGAGCTTTCTAAGAAGGATCTTGGAGAAGCTGTTCTCTCAGAGCTCTGTGAAAGGTGAGAGTAATAGCTCAGACCCCCGTGAGTAGGTGTTTGTGCATAATACTGGTTCAGAAGTCAGAGTGGTGACCGAATGGGAAGAGGGCTGAGAGGGCACTGAGGGCCAGACACAGTGGCCTGTCATTTTCCCATTTGATAATGGAGCCCAGTGTTGGCCATCAGCCATCTCCACATCCAGCTGGACCCCACAAGTCAGCAACCCTACTGGGGAATCCTCCTCTAGTGGTGTGAGTGCCAGAAGGAGAGGAACCCAGGCTCCTCAGTTCACAGGAAGAGGAAGCTGGTGGTCCACACAGCGAAAGGGGAGACCTGTTCAGGGTGACAAGGGCTGAGGTAGGTTATTAAAACAGAGCAAATGGACACAAATAGCTGGCTGTCTGGGACTGGAGGAGGAGCACAGTCTGGAGATGGAAGCAACAGGCCCCCTCTGCAGCCTCCTGTCCTAATGGCACACAGCCACGTGATGGGCACACAGCAGGCACACAGTGGGCATGGCCACATGCCATGTTAATTACTATGGCGTTTCAGGCTTGTCTCTCCAGCACTTCCTCCCTAATGCCTGTGGGTGAGCGGTAAGCTTTCTTTGCAGTCAGGGTTTCTCGCCAACAGCTAAGGGCTCTGTGACTGAAGCTGTTTCCTTGTCATGACAACAAGACCTCATCTTTGTCCTTTTAATTTTCTCATTTGTTTCTGCCTAAAAACCACCCAACCCTCTTTATAAATAATACCTTCCATAAATATGACATTAAAAAGTTATCACTGAGTGCACCTTAAAAGACTCAGAGCAGAAACATGCCATGGCTATTGAGACAAAATTGTCAGGTGGTGTCTGCAGCATCTACCATTACTTCAGAAAGAAGCTGGGCACCAGGTTGTCCCATATAACAGCCTTGTCCCATGGATGCTGTAAACCTGTGTCTGTTTGTGCACTATGTCAGCTCAGCTATTCTAGGTCCACATGAGGAAGCTTGGTGTTGGTCACACTGCAGTGGGGTGCAGGGACTCGGGGGATACCTGCCCTGCTTAATTAATTATGAATCTTTAGAACTCTGTTGGGGCTGAGCCCAGAAATAACACTAAGAGATATGTGCTAGGGAGGTGTGGAGAGGTGTGTACAGGTGAGGGGGCTCAGGTAAGACACCAGACCTCTAGTTGGTGCCTTCCTCGGTTGGAACACATCTCCTCACAAGAGCTCAGAGAAAAAGAGGAAACCACCAGAGGTCAGATGTGAATTCAAAAGTTCTGCCTTCCTTCAAAGCAAGAGCACAAAAACCCAAAACTAGAAAACCATACTGCTTTGTAAAGGAAGTGATGCCATGTTAAGATATTGATTATTCATTCTAGAGTCTGCTCCTCTGTACAAGCCACACTCACAAAGTGACCCCTGCAGCAGAGGGGACTGCCCAGCAGCTAAGGATGGCAGTCATGGGGAGAGTACTGAGCAGCAGGGCACAGGCCACATGGAGGGCAGGACTGTGGCAATGCTACTAGAGGGAAGGACTTCAGGCATTGGTGGGGCACGTGCACAGCCTCCTGTAGGCCTCTCCTCTGACTGGTCTCAGACACCAGAGCGAGGATGCCCAGCAGGCTCTCATGAGCTGAGCCTGCGCAGCTGTTCTCCTGAAGGGAGAACAGCTCCCTCCAGCACACTGGGATGCCTGAGCAACCAGCAAACACTGCAAGGGCTCTCTGCTGGCCAGCTGACACATAAGACATTTCAAATCACAGAACTATAGACAACCAAAAGTCCTTCTGCAGCAGTGTCAACCGACCGAGGAAATTGCTTCCCATGAGTGTCACTCTGATTCTGATCAGAGATGAAAGTGTCCGCTTTGAAATAAAAGCGCATTCAAACATCTGTTTCTGCTGTCTTGCGGAGACCAAGAGAGACCGAGAGGCAGGACCAGCCAGGAGTGAAGCTTGCAGTTTAGGGGAGTCAAGAGCTTGGGGTCTCAGGATGGCAGTATAAATCTGTGCTGTTTGAAGCAGTGGATGCCTCTGCTACCTCAGGATGTGGGGGAAAAGCATGGCAGTGAACAGGCCAAGTCTCATGTACATGCCTGGCCTCAGGTACCCAGAGTAAAGGAGAACACTTGTGCAAAGTTTCTGCTGGACTTCAGTAAAGTATACATTTCTCGTTACTGCCTTGATGGCTGAGATACCTTTTTTCTACAACTCTGATTTGTAACTGTTTTTAGAGACTCAGAAGTAACTGCTAGTGTGCCAAATAACTGTATACTTATTATGGTAACATTCTTATTGCTGTTCTTGATTCATTTATTTTTATTATCTTACTTGTGTGAACGTTTTAACTGCATGTATGTAAGTGCACCACATGCGTGCAGTGCTCACAGAAGCCAAAAGGGTGTTGAATCCCAAGGATCTGGAGTTACTGATGACTTAGCTGCCATGTGGGTGCTAGGAACTGAACCTGGGTTCTCTGCAAAAACAGCCAGTGCGCTTAACTGCTGAGCCATCTCTCCAGACCCATGTGTGCTTCTTAATAAAGTTGTTAAAAGGAATAACTTTCCCCTCTTACATGAGTTTAAAGTCAATAGGTTTTCAAACTCCAAGGTAAATAATTTGGAAGCCCAGATTGGATGCACTCAAAATACAATCTTTTTTTAGAGTATAAATTGATACATTGACAAAATAATTCATTAATTATCTTATTTGCCTCAGAAAGAAAGAACAGAAAAAAAAAGAATCAATCAATATGTGCAGCAATGTTGCTAATCGTTGGGAGTCTGACACAAAGTGATTTGAGTGTGAAATGTCCCCCCATAGATGCACTTGTTTGAACCCTTGCTCTCCTGCTGTCTGGTGCAGACCTAGGGGTCTGTAGAACCTTTAAGAAGTGAGCCCTGCCCGGAGGAAGCGGGTCACCAAGGTTGTATGACACTGTTCCTAGGGAGACGCAAACAAATGTCTATTCTCCTCAGACAGGGAACTAACAACAGATCAATACCATCAAAGTCCAACTTGACAAACCAATGAGTTTATTGGGGTTACTTACAGGACTATGGGTGACTCATCACCAAAAGCCCACCCCAGGGTGGGTGACAGCCCAGGAAAACTGGAGCTGTGGATCTCCCTTACATCACTTAAAGGTCCCTTGTGGGTAGGAGAATCTCTTCTGCTTAGTAGCCATGACTATTTATATAACCTTGGGGAGGCTGAGGTTTTCTGAATCTTTTCAGGAATTTCCTGAAACTTGAGAGTTTTTTTCCTTCCCAAGTCTTAACAGTCTTCCCTTTAGAACTTCCTGAGTCTTAAAGAGCTTCTATCTAGGACAGAATCTTTCAATTCCCAGGAAATTCCTACATAACCTGGGATGAGCCTTGGGTTTTCAGCCTTCCCCTGTTTCTCACCCAAGCTCTCTGCTTCATGAATGCTGGCACAAGGTAACCAGACACCACACTGCCATGCCTCCCCGCCCCCCACCCCAAGCACGGTGGATTGTGGTCTTCTGAACCACAAGCCAGAATGAATCCTTCCTTTCTTAAGTTGTTTCTGTCAGGAACTCTCTCATAGCAACCAATATTAGTCAGCCAGGTCAGACTCCATCCTGGAGCGTCCTGGGCCTGTGAGCCCATCAACAGCACTGCTGGCTCACCATGCTAGATGCCTGTAGCACCCACCACCCCTCAGTGTGACAGCTATAAATGTCTCCAGACATTAGGGAGTGCCCTGGAAAAAGAAAGGGTATGAACTCACCCTCAGACAGGGTTGCGTGGACATGGTGTATTTTGAAGCAAGCACTAGAGTGGTTGTTCCAAGGGAGACAGCTGTGGAAACAGCAATCTAAGCTACCCCTGGAGGCTTCCAGAGCATCAGGAGTGGACCAAAGGAGGCCTCAGGCAGATGAACCAACACCAGTGTTATAAATGAATCATCAATACTCAGTGTATGATGATCAATCACACACAGCAGAAAGACCAGCAGGTCAGTGTGTATGGACTAGGTGACTGAAATTAATTCCTACAATCTACTGACAAATTATACATAATAGATCAAGAAAAATATCTCTAGATAAGGTTTATTTGAGACCAACTGGTCATTACCCAGGATTTATCTGCAAGACACACAGTAATTAAAAATGCCAGAATGGTGGAACTAACCTTCTTGGATGTTTAACAGACATACCTTGAGATCTATGCTAATTGGGTCAGAGGGATTCAAAGGACACTTTTTGCTCCTTGCCCTCCTGGGTCGATTAGTTCCCAGGGACTATGAGCATCACGCAAAATGTCCTGTAAAGGTGGTGGGTCATCTGGCCTCTTGATCAAGGAAGCTGAGGAGACCCCACCAGATGGACTTGAGCCAGTGTCCAGTCTATAAAGAGGAGGGTCAACACGGAGGAATCATTTCCTCCATGCTTCCAAGAGGAGCCAACAATGGTCGAACAGGACCTTTGACTTATCCTCACATGGATGGAGCTGGTAAAAGAAAGGAGCCAGGGGCTCCTCCCAACCCCATGGGACCCCAGAGGAACAAATCCTCTAATGACCTCAAGAGTAAAAACAAATCAGTTTATCTGGTCCAATTGTATGTCCTTAAACACCCAAAAGGGAAGGATAACCAAAGATTAAAAGGGCCAACATAATATCATAAGAGCATACATATACATAACTAAAAGTTACTTGACAAACAACAAAGCCAGACAGGCGATACCTTCAGTCGAGTTGTTGGCTAGGATAGATAAAGGCTCTTCCAGACAGTAACCCAACATACTACTGGAAAAATGAACAGCAGACCCCAATTCTATCGAAAGGAATACTACCAATGGATTGCCGTAGATGAGGAACAGCTGACCCTCCTGGAACAGGGACCTCTGGCTGACTAGATTTACCAGAAGGGCAGACAGGGGGAATGGATGAGGGTGCTGACAACACAGTGGACAGTGACAGGGATGGCAGAGTATGGAGCCTCTAGTGGGAGAGGAAGGCTGTCTATCTGACGAGTTTGTATTCGTGCTCAGATGCCGAGGAGCTCAGAAGGTGGGCGACTGTGACCAGTGATAGTCATGTATATAGAGATTAGAAATGCATGTGAAAACGTCTCAATGTCAATTGCTTTGGAATGAATTCTTCTGTATGAAAAAAAAATTAAAAAAATAATGATTAAAAAACAATAAAAAAAAATAATAAAGCATGTATTGCCTGTTAGAGACTGCCAGACCACCATTTACAGGGGATATGCTTCTGTCTTTCTCTTTAATAGTCTGGGACTTACACAGGTGAGAAGAGTGAGGCACTGAGAAACCTTTTTTTACCTCAGAGCAGGAATTTATGAGTGAATATGACCAGCAGGGCTCAGTTATTGAACCGTGGCCTTATATTTTTTAGAGACACTTTCTGGGCCAGACACAGTACCAAGCAATGGGAATACGGACGTGATCAAGTCAAATGTAACCCCTGTTCTCAAGAACATACAGATTTGTGAGGAAGATAGCTAATAAACAGGCAGGACAGTAACTGTTTAAACATGAACTTGGGCTGAGTGCTAGGAAATGCAGAGAGAGTGTCTGTGATAAAGAACAACAGGTGGAGCCCCAGTGAGCTCAGCCAGGAATGTCCCACCGAGAAGTGACAGTGGATGAGACCCAGCTTGGGAAGAGGGAAACGGCACAGAGCATGGCTCAAGAGCTTCACCCTTTCCTTCCTGAAGGGAGAAAGAGTGGAAGCTGCCTACAGAACTGAGGGCCTGGCACACAGCAGGTAAGAGAGGTGAGGGCCTGGCACACAGCAGGTAAAGGGTGAGGGACTGGCACACAGCATATATGAAAGGTAAGGGCCTGGCACACAGCAGGTAAGAGAGGTGAGGGCCTGGCACACAGCAGGTAAGAGAGGTGAGGGCCTGGCACACAGCAGGTAAAGGGTGAGGGCCTGGCACACAGCACATAATGGGTGAGACTCCCGAGAGGGTGTCAGGGCTTGCAGAGCCTCTGGGGTCTCAGAGCTAGGTTTTCTTCCTGGTGTTTTGAAGAAGACCTCACTGAGAGAAGTAGGGCAATCAGGACGGAAGGATGATCAGAAGTGGGGTATCAGGAAGCCCTTGGGGTGCTGGGGAGGAGATAGGAAGTGGTTTGGGTTAGGGGTGGTTGGTAGACAAGAGACAAAGTGGTTGCGATGGCATGGCCCCTGCCATGCTTCCCACAAGCATGAATGTCAGACGGTATCCCGTGGAGGAAACAGAGAGACTGAAGCCCAGAGTCTCTGAATAAATATGCCAGCTGGATCTGGGTCTCAGGAAAGAAGAGGCACAAACAGGTACAACATTTGACTAGAGAATTTGGAGACGGCACAGTCCCCCACAGTGTGCCTGCACTGGGAGAAGGGAGCAGGAGCAGAAAGCTGGGAGAGGGTTACAGAAAAGAAGCCCAGACAGGGGCAACCTGCTAGCCAACAGCAAAAGAAGCAGAGCCTATAGACAGTCTAGTCTCCTGACAATGAGGAGGTGTGGTGGATAACTGAGGAAAAGGTGTCAGCACAACAGAAAGGGGTCCCAGCCACGTGTCTGCATGACGAGGCCAGAGCAGAATGCCCCTGCAGCCCACAGCATGGCAAATAACATAGAAAGATAGCAGAAGGGACCGAGCCAGCTCCCTCATCCTAGGGTCCCAGGAGCCATGAGCTCTATTGCCTGTCTCCAAGTGGAAGTGTCCAAAACAGCTTCAGCAATACAGCCTGAGTAGAAATCTTCCAATATGGCAGAAACAACAGTTAAGAGGGTGTTATATTTCTGGAAAGGTTGAGTCGTTTCTTTGGGGGGCAGGGATGACACAGGGTTTCATGTGGCCCAGGCTGGCCTTGAATTCACTATGCAGCTGAGGATGACCCTCCTGCCTCTACTTCTCAAGTGCTGGGGTGAGAGGTGTCCATGCCGGGTTTCTGTGTTGCTTTCCTGAATGATTTCTGTCCTCCTCCTGTGGCTCATTTGCAAGTAACCAAATGATAGGCACATAACAGTAACTAAAGTACACACAAGGTTACTCACAAGGAAGGAAATAAGTAGGTGGATTTTTTTTTAAAGAGAAATTAACATGTAATTGGGAGAATTAGAACATTTTCTGAGCCATGTTGGGAAGACCCCTGGTGCCCAAAAGTGACAGAAATGGGACAATTAAAATGGATGCAGGCAGAGTGGCAGGTACCCAAGATGAAACAGGGATTTATCTGCATAGAGCTTATAATCACAGAAGTTTCCAAATGAGGAATTCAGCGCCAAAGAAGAGATGCACCGGTGGGAACTGGATCTGTCTGCTGCCTGAACACCAGGAAACCTGCAGTCTCCCTGGCTGAGCTGGGTGGTCCAGGCATCGTATTTTAGTTAGGCACGCATTCCTCTCTTGCAGTCTGTAGATGTGCTCAGAGTCAGGCCCCTGAAGCTGTGACAAGCCGTTGATGATGATGGCCCCTCTTGTAGATCCCCCTCCTCAGCTTACCTTACCAAGCAGAGAGAACTGGTGATTCACATAATGGTGGAACAGGATTAGGTGATTTGACTGGCCCTGTTAAACGGCCTTGCAGCTCAGTGATAGATGGGTTCTTGAGACGTTCCTCATGGCAGCAAACATTTAGTAAGAGCTTAAGTGAATGTCTGCAGCTGGTGGGAGGCCTTATGCTGGTGGTATGTTAGTGCCTGCTGCAGACAGCTTCAGCATCCATTACCTAATTGCTATCAACAGAGGGAGGATACATCCCCTCCCTTCTCCTTCTACTACATACACCAAATGGTGGCCACACCCTACTATATGCAGACCCTTACATACATTTCTCATCCATTTATGAATAAACATTGACTCATGGTGTGTCCTGTGCTAGGGTGAGCCATGAGTGAGATGGACAGGATCAAGCTGGTCTACCCAGGGATGGCAAAGTCACTTCCCAAGTTATCAGTCACTAAAGGCCTGTCCTTCCAGACAGCAGGCTTGCCTCTGACCATACAAAGCAGTGCTCTCTAGCAGATCTGCAATGACTGCCATGTTCCGTGTTTCTGCACAGTAGAGGGGCAAACACAGGGTTGGTGGCTGACTAGTAGGGCAGTGTAGAACAAAACCTGCTGAACTGAGATGGCCTTAACCCAAGTAATCCTTGCAAGGGTAAGGGTGTTTTGAAGCTGGGGTCCAGTGGCAATGGCTGCAGGTGATACATAATGAATTCTCAACAGGGTGCTGACCTCATGACCTCATGCCACCACCACTGCTGCTCCTCACCCTCTCCCCAGGCTCCAGGGTCTTCTCAGGGACCCAAGGTTGGTATGTCCTGGGCTGGGGCAAAATGGCCTGGAGATTTCAGATTTTCCACTAGCATGGCTCCAGTGGGGCTCTGTGCTTATGATGCCCAGCAAACAGTGAGAAGACCCAACCCAGCCCACCTGGCCAGAGGCAGAAGCATCTCACTGTGAGGGGCCTGAGGCTTCCCTCGCTTCCCCTCACAGACAGGGCACATACTCACTTTAGCTCCAGCCTTCTCACTGTACAACAGGAATACAGGTTCCCTGAAATCAGTTGGCATTTAACTTTCTAACAGGGTCAAGTTTTTGGATGGTGAGGCGCCCCATTTCATTCTCCTTCAGGCACATGTATTAGTAGCTAGGGTTCTCTTGAGCAACAGAACTGATATAATGAATATATATCAAAAGGGAACTTATTAGATTGGCTTATACAACACAGTCTGGGTACTCCAACACTGGTTGTCTCACACTGGAAAGGCTGAGAACTAGTAGCTACTCAGCCCATGAGACTGGATGCCTTACCAGCCCCTTTCTGGCACCCCTGGCCTAGAGAATTCTTAGAGAGCCATTGGTTTTTAATTCACATTAAATGACTGAAGAAGCTGAGTTCTGATGTCAAGGGAAGATGGCAGCAGAGGCAGCAGCCAAGTAGATGTACTCACCAGCAAGATGAGAAAGCAAACACAAAGCAAGAAGCCATCTCTCTCAGATCTCCACATATGTAGGCTTCCACTGGAAGGTGCCACCCATATGTAGGGTGGGTCTTCTCACTTCAATACCCTAATCAAGAAAATCCTTTGTGCCCAGTGGCTGGTCTCTTGGTTGACTCCAGATCCAGTTAAGTTGACAACCAAGATCATCACATCACAGATAAAACAAGAACATGCAGAACTCCATCACTCCATCACCAGGTGTCGACCTCTACAGTCCCTGAGACACTCCTGGCCATGCCCTGCCTTAGGCATACCACTCAAAGACAGGCTGCCAGGGCTGGAGAGATGGCTCAGTGGTTAAGAGCATTGGCTGCTCTTCAGAGGACCTACATTCAAATCCCAGCACTCAACAGCTAACAATGTCCGTAACTCCAGTTCCAGGAGATCCGATGCCCTCTTCTGACCTCTGCAGGCATTTCACAATATGGGTATACTTACATACATACAGGCAATACATTCATACACATAAAATAAAATATATATATATATATAAATAATTTTTAAAAAGACAAGGCATCAACACATTTCTCTCTTCAAAGAGAAAGTTACAGTGCTTTCCACATGCACTGCTGGGCTCTGGTCTCCCTCATCAGTGTGTTGTGAATCCCTTTGGAGCCACGTAGTTATCCCAAATGCTTTCCCAATTTTTCAAAATTCTAGGAGTATATCTGGGAACACACAAGACTCTTTCCCAAGTTTATATATTTTTGTTCTGCTCTTTTACCCACTGAGTTTAACCAGGGTCATCTGTGCGACCATGGACATGGAAAAATCCAATGGAGACTGGTGAGTTCACTAATGGGTACACAGATGAAGAAAATGCTCCCTCTCTCAGAGTCCATCATTACCCAATAGTTCAGCAGGGAGAGGGAGAGCCCCATAGTCCCTCCCACATCCATGACTGACTGAGAACAGCTCTGTCATGTATGAAAGATGGCATTTCACAGCTCTTCTCCTTATCTTCTGGCTCCTACATTCTTTCTGCCTTCTTTTTCTGATCCTTAGAGTAGGTGATATAAATGTTTTGTTCAGAGTTGAACACTAAACCATCTCTTATTCTCAGCTCCTTGAGCATCCAAGAGTCTCTGCATTTGCCGTTCATTGTAAAGAGAAGCTTCTCTCCTTAAAGCCGAGAATGGCATCTGTCTGTGGATATAAACATAGATATTTAGGAGGCAGTTTGACATCATGTCAATTTAGCTAAACAAGAGTAGCAAGCTCCTCCCTAAGGCTTATGCTCTCGCCAGTCAGAGGTTTTAGACTGGATTTTTTAGTACCAGCCATGAATTCCCTCCTGCAAAATGGGCCTCCAATCCAATCAGAGGGCAGTTGGTCACTCCCAAAACAGTCATGCCACTATTACAACAGTGAACACATTTTGCCTGGAAAATTGATATTGTACTTCACAGGGTTTATATCTGGATAAGACTGCTGATGCTCTTTCTCTCCCAGCAGTCTGAAGATCACCTTCCAATACTATGAAAGCTAGCCAACTGAGAGGAATCTTCCAGTTCAGTTCTAACTTAGTATCTCTGTATCTCATAACCACGGTGCCTGGTACTTTTGGCAATAGGGTCTTATCATCTAGCTCTGGTAGGTAATCAACGGGAATAGCAAGAGCTTATATTTTGGGGGGGACTCTGGGACCTCCCTTACTAACGAACTCATAAGGTGCCCTGCACTCAGCACTGGGGTTTTTTGTTAATAATTTGTGGTTTCTAGGAGAAGCAACATCCAACCAACCAGGATATCTCCCAATTAGCTTGAATTTTTTAACTTAAATTTTTAATTGGATCATAAAATAAGAGGTCCCTGTATGTATTTTTCATATATTTTTCATATTGGTTAACCTTCCTGACTGCCCCTTCTTTCCTTCCATCCCCCAATCCCCATCCCTGCTTAAATTTTTCCTCCTCCATCATTCCCCATCTCTATCTTTCTATCTCCTATGTTCTACTAACCCCCTCCTTCAAGCCATCCCTCTCTAGTGAGCCCTTTCTATTTTTCTTCTTTCTACAGGTATTCCAAGTTAAACACACAGATCTAGCAGCTCAAAGCTAGGATCCACATAGGAGACAGAATGCCCAGCTATTGTCTTTCTGTGACTGGCTTATCTCACTCAGTATAATTTTTCCTTTGCAATTTTCTTTTGAAAAAGTTCTCCAGGAGCTGGAGAGATGGCTCAATGGTTAAGAGCACTGGCAGCTTTTCCAGACGACCCAGGTTCAGTTTCCAGCACCCACATGGTGGGTGACAATCATCTATAACTCCAGTTCCAGGGGATCCAACACCCTCTTTTGGCCTCTGCATGCTTTGCATGGCATGGGTACACTTATATACATGCAGGCAGAACACTCGTATACATAAAATTAAAAATGTTAAGTTCTCTAAATAAAAGTTCTGGGTTAAAGAGGCATATTATAATTTTTCACCATGTTTGGTTCATCTTGCCAACCTATCCTCTCCAAAAAAAAAAGGGTGGGGGGAACCTCAGGTTCAATAGTACGTAGCACTCAAGTGAAGGCCACCTTTGATCCTGCCTGCATGTTTGTCTGCCCAGAGTTCCAACTCCACACTCCCAGTCAATGTGAGAAGCTCCCAGAGCACCTTGGTCCCTCACTTGGTCCCTCACTCATGGGTGTTGAAGACAGTTTGTGTGTTACTGCCACAGTTTCAATTTCTTAGTCTAAACATTTCACATCCTTTAAGAAATGTTTCTCCTGTAAGGTGGTTCCTAATCTATCTTATTAACATCCCTCTCAATGGAGTGCCCAGATTCAAATAACAATAGTGTCACTGTATTGGGATATGGGGTCTGTGGTGGCTAATATTGTCAACTTGGGTTCAATGACTCAGCAGTTAAGAGCACTTACTCCTGTTGCAGAGGCCCAAGTTTCCGTTCCCAGCACCCACACGAGGCTCATAATCATCTGTAACTCCAGTTCCAGGGGATTTGGTATCCTCTTCTGGTTTCCATAGGGACCAGGCACACACCTAGTACACATACAAGTAAAATAAAAATAAATAAATTCTAAAAAATATTGTCAACTTGACAGGATCTGTAATTGGATCTGTAATCACCTAGGAGGCAAGCCTTGAGGCATGCCTGTGAGAGATTAACAAAACACATCAACTGAGGTGGAACTACCCACAGTAAATGTGGGTGGCATCATTTGCTGGGCTGGGGTCCTAGACTGAATTAAAAACCATCACTCTGCTTCTTGATTGGGTGCAATGTGACCAGCTGACTCACACTCCTGCTGCTTTGACTTCCCTGTCAGCATGGGCTGCACTCTCAAACTGTTAGCTAAAGCAAACTCTTCCTCTCTTAAGTTCCTTTTCTCAAGATATTTTGTCACAACATCAAGAAAAGAAACTAATGCATGGATTAATTTGGATTAAATGATGTCAGGGGTGGGAGGAGGTGATGGCATAGGGTTCGCGGCCTCATAAGAATAAACTCCAAAGCCATCTCGGCTCTTAACCAACCCAAGATTCAGCCAGTATCCCCAATATTCAATGTTGTCACATTGGGAAAAGGAATAAAGAGGTCCAGTGAACCTCCCCCAAGCTCTATCTTTGGAGTACTGACATGAGTCTTAGGCTTAAACAGAGTTATAGTTGGGCCATGGGGTGAGAGGTGTTCATGACTAAGCAGCCCTGGTCAACGTGTGGTCTGGTTGGTCATCATCTCAGCACTGTAAAGTGAAAAAGAAAAGCCCTAAATTCTGACATAGCTTAAGGGGATCAATGTGAGTCTTGGGAGGTGCTTACTTCTGCTCCAGGGTGCAGCTTCACCATCCTTATAACGGCCCTGATTGGGGTGAGTTGGGGGGGTCCTGCTGTTCTTGGACTCCAAGGTAGCTACAGGTTAGGACAATGACTTATCTCTGTGCCTTCAGCCTTGAAGGAGGATGAAATGGGTTAGACTCATGCCTTTTGAGTGGGCAACATGCCTGTGAGCAGAGTAAAGCTGGAGTCCAACCTAAGGTAATTCCTTAGGTAAGGCACAACCTAAGGTAAGGCACAAAACAAAAGCAGAGAATCCTGTGTTTACATACGTCGTGGGCCCAAGTGCAGAGTCAATGCTTTTTAGCCAAAGCATTTTCTGAATGTCTGTTTTGGTTAGGACACAACCAAAGATTCCTAAATGAAAAGACTTGTGTCTACCTAGCACTGTTGGTAATGTGCCCCAGGGATCATTAAGATGTCAAAGTCTAAGCAGGCCTGGTGGTGCAAACTTGTAATTGTAGCACTAGGGAGACTGAGTCTGGAGGATCTTTAGTCTAAGGCCAGCCTGGTCTACATAATGACATTTGTTTGTTTGGGGGCAGGGAGAAAGAGAGATTGCATTAAAGTACTCGAATTGTTTAATTGTTTGCACTAATTAATCACATTAACCAGGTTAAAACATGGTCACAACAGAACTTCTGAGCCCCACAAGGGAAGATGGTGATTCAGACATCACTTCTATGATGCATAATTTCAATTTCCACTGATTGTATTGAGAGCCTCTTAGGGCATTAGTAGAAAACACCTCTGAGAGCATCTGTGGAGGGTATCTCCAGAGAGGGTTTACTGAAAAGGAAAAACCACCCTGAATGTGGGTATCACCATGCATTCACTTCTCTCTGCCTCCTGATCTACATAGTTGCCAGCAAGCTCCCTCTACCACAACTGTAAGCAGTTCTTGTCATGACTTTCTGCAGTGACTGTCCCCTCAGCCCATGAGCCACACAGCAAACCCTTCCTCCCACAAGTCATTTCTTATCAAATATATGGTCAGAGTAACAGGAAAAGTCACTAAGAAGCAGGGACCAGAGGACAGTTGAAGGGAGCTGCAAGGTTTGCATTTAGACTGGCTTTTCAGACCTAAGGTCTTAGTGAATGAGGAATGGGACAGGAAGGGAGAGCTTCCGGTTTAAGTTCCAGGATGAGGCATATGCACAGAATTTAAACACTACTCACAATCTAAAACAGAAAGTGATGTGCAACAAAGTCTTTGTCTTTAGTAGCCATGTGCGTTTTATAAACATGGTGGAATTTACCACATGGCACATGCACACCAAAAAATTTCTCTTTAAAAGCTGTGTATAATTCTACTCAATAATAAAATGTTTTACTAGTTGAAGGGAGATAAACGCTTGGGCACAAAAGGCTGATATTTAAGAAAGGGAAATGTGGCTATAATACGTTACAGAACCACTTACGGATAAGGCTCATGGCTTTCACTCAAGAAGTCCTTTGTGGGCCCCAAGTGTGCAACATTAATCAAGGACTTTGAAATACCCAATAACATTGACAGCATTCTCAGGGTCCTAAGTCTCACTTCCTTTGCATAAAGCAGGCATGCTTCGTTTGTGAATATCAGGAAGCCTGGGGACCAGGGGTGGATTTGCACTAGGGTCCCAAAAGAGCTTGATGTGTTGAAATGTGAAACCATTTTACAACTGGATGGTGTTCAATGGTGGTAAGTAAACTTGCTGAGAGAACCCTCATTTCATCACAAGTGTAGGGAAGACATGGCTTAACTAACCAAAGGTTTAGCAGACTGCGCACTAAGGATATTATTAATAAGATATGTTTCCAAAAGAGCCACTGTATCCACTGTATCTCAAGTTGTATTAATAGAGATATTAGCTGTAGGCCAAAGGAAGCACCATTTGAAGTGTTTTTCTAAAGATAAAGGTAGTATATGCAACATGAAACTTAGGAATAGAAGGAGTGCAAACATGTCAAAGAGCCCACACAGGGGGCTCAAAACACACAACTTGCCTTGTGGTGCTGGGTGATGGAAGTCCAGGGTGAAGGTGTTGGTGAGGAAGGTTCTGTGGGAGGTTGGGAGGACAGTCTGTCCTGGCTCACCTCCCACAGGCTGGGTTTTTTCTCCATTTTTGCCTCATTAGGTGCTTCACCCCATCTCTATCTTCACCTTCACATGGCATCTTCCCCCTGGGTGTCTCTGTCCAGATGTTCCCTTTTTGATAAGGACGTCAGTCATGTTGGAGCAAAACCCACCTTAATGACTTCACTTTCACTTAATTTCTTCTCTTAAGATCCTGTGCATCCTAAGGAACTGGAGGTCAGAATTTCAGTACGGGAATTGGGGAGGGTAGGGCAGGAACATAAATCACCCCATAGCAGAAAGTGATCCTATAAAATAATTAGCTTTATTTATGCCTTTATGCCTTCTGTGGTGATCTGAAAGAGAGTCCCCACCATAGGCTTCAAATATTTGGACAGTTTCTTTCCAGTTGGTGTAGCTTTTAGGGGCCATGCCAAAGGAAGCACATCACTGGGGACAGGTGTTCAGAGTTCTTAAGGCTTGCAGGATTTCCAGTTACTCTCTATTTCCTGTGCCTGCCTGATGTGAGCACTCTGGCCACTTCCTGTCACCATGCCTCCCTGTCATGATGGACTCTAATCCCTCTGAAACTAGAAGCTCAAGTAAAAGCTTCCTTCTATAAGCTCCTGGTGTTTTATCACAGCAACATAAAAGTAACTAACACAGACCTTAGTACCAGGATTGTGGGATGTTGGTTGTGAAGAACCTGACCATGTGGATTTTTGGAGGAATGTGGAAGACTTTAGCAGTTTGGATAGAAAAGCAGTTGGTTGCTGTAAGCAGGAACCCGGAAGAAAGTAGTGCTGAGAACAATGCAATTCCCGAGGGAAATAGGGCTTAAGCAGCAACTGGGATATTTGGCAAAGAGTCTGGCTGGAGCCTACCCACATCTTAAGAGCTTGCATGAGGCTAAGTTGAAAAGTAATGGACTAATTTCTTTGGCAGAGGAAAATTCAAGACAGCCTAATGCAGAAATGGTGGTGTCAATTATGCAGTTCTGCAGTGAAAAAGAGCAAATGGGGCAGAAAGAAATGCAGAATCTACAGTTTGGGCTGAAAAATAGCACTAGGAAAATTAATGTTGGAGCCAAGGCAAGTGCCCCCCACTCAGGTAAGCTTCCTTGTGAAAGGAAAAAGTCTCAAGAGTTTTTTCCTAGAAAACTGCAACCACAAAAGCTGTTGGTAATGTGGATGAAGCAGGTCAGAGTCCACCTGAAACTGGCAGTGTGGGTCACATGGTGCTAGCTTTAGAGGCATAAAAGACGTAAGAGTGAAGGGATCCTTGGTTCTTCCTCTTCAGTTTTAGAGATTCCCTGAGGCCAGGCAAGTTGCAGCAGGGGCTTCCCCGCATAAAGAAGGCCCTGACAGGCCTTTGTGTGAAGGGAAGAAATAAAACCAAAAGCTAGATTTAAATAATTAAAGCAGAAGGGAAGCTATTTGGGAGAGAAAAAGGGCCCAGCAGGAGGGGAGAGAGATGGAGGGAAGAGGAAGAGAGGTGAGGATGAGCCACAGACAGTGATATTATATCATTACATGATATGAAAAATGTCATGATGATACACATTATGTCACATGTTTACTAAAAGCTGCAATTAAAAAAGAGTGTTGTGGTCTTGAAAAACAAGAGAGACCTGCAGACTGTGACACTTGGCAGGCACTGTGAGATGAGACACTCAGAGTCTATGTGGGTTCGTAGATGAAATCCAGGACTTCTGTGGAAAACTGGGAGCTGAGTAAAGTTGTAGGTCAGTTAATCACATCATGTTCACATTCATTGCTTAGTTTGGATAATGTTCTGTGTCATGTGGATATTGACTTCAGGGGTAGAGGTCTCTGTTCTGTCCCTGCAGCTTTTCTGTGTACATCTGAAATTATTTAAAAATGAAAAGTTTATTTACAGAAGGAAATATACTATTAAGCCAAAGTCAATTAGACATTACATCATTCACTGGAACCTTGCTTTCTCCTTATATCTATTTTAACCATTCATATCTTTTGATTTCTAGTTCATTGTGTATCTTCTCTTTCAGGAATATGAACGATGGACAGATGCTCCCTGAAAGGACGAAGCCTCAGGCTTAGCCATACCCAGTAGGCACAGGTGCAAAGAGGTCCCAGGATACTTTTAGAAATGAATGTTGACATTTATTCTAGAATCAGAATTTTAAAATGAGCATTTTAATTGAAGAAAATATTTTACATGGAATACTCAAAACTTTATGTTAGTAGCTATGCAATTATACAACTCAATGTTTAATCTTTGTCATGGAGTAAAATACCCACAGAAGTCAGAGTACAGACCTGAACGTTGGTGTTCACCCACATGACAGTGGGTGTGGTAACTGTGGTGTGGCAGAAGGGTACACCAGCAACTCTACATAAACAGTGCACACTGCTCCAAATGGTGTCCCTTGAGGGTCCAAGGCTGCACACTTATGTCTCAGTGGCTACTCTGAAGGAGGTTACAGAAGCTATGGTGAAGTCCCCTAGGCCTAAGCACCCTGAATCCCATTTTTCCAGAACAGTAGCACTTATATTTCTTCTCACATGTTGAGAGAAAGGGGAGATTGTCCTGATTAAACTCTTTTGAAAGCAACTCTGAAATAACTGAGGAAATCCCCCCCCCAACCAATATTAAACCAGCCCTCAGGGTGCAGTGCTAAGAATTTTAAGCACAAGAGAAAATGAGGTGTTCATGTGAAAAAAATTAAAATGTGTTTGGCCTAATAATTCAATGTAAAAATAAATTGATTTATAAAAATACCTAAAACCTGTGAATGTTAATGACAAAACTGCATCTGGGTTTTCTAAGCATGAGATAAATTCATGAGCATGAAAAATAGAGACAGAGAGACATGTGATGATAACATTAAACATGGCAGGCATTGGCTGGAATGCCAGGAGTTACTGAGGGTGAAGCATTGCTCTTTAAGATGGGACCTATCTTGGTGCTCAGCAGATAGATAAAGTCCACCACTTATCAAAATTAAGTTAAAAGGCTGCAAGGAAATTCTAACCAGTGTCCATCCCCTTGGCCATAACGGCTTATAGTACCATACATGAACTGTCTAATATGGCAGGTCTGCCTTCCAATGATGGCGGGAAGTGTCACCCAGAGCTCATGTCCAGGTGGAGTCAGATTTCTAGGGCTGGGTGTGGTGGTTTGAATGAAAACATCCCCCATAGGCTCCAAGTATTTGGACATCTTGTGCCCACTTGATGGCACTTTTTTAGGAGGTCTTGGAAGGTGTGGCTATCCTGGAGGAGGCACAACACTGGGGGTGGGCTTAGAGAGTTCTGAAGCCTTGCCGGCTCTCAAGTCACTTCTCTTGCTTCCTGTGCCTGCTTGAAGATGTGAGAGCTTAACTTCTACTGCTCCTGCTCCTGCCACCTCCAGCCACCATGCCTCCCTGCAATGATGGACTGTAAGCTCAAAAACACTCTTCCTTTTATAAGTTGCTTTGGTGAATGTTTCTATCACAGCAACAGAGAAGTGACTAATACAGTAATTGGTACCAGAGAGTGGGCTGTGGGCTATGAAGAACCTGATCATGTGGGGTTTTGGAAGAATGTGGAAGGCTAGAAAAGTGGTTGATTGCTGTAAGCAGAGCTTAACAGGCCATTCTAATAGGTGCCTGGAAGAAAGTGGTACTGAGAACAATGTAGTTCCAGAGGGAAATAAGGACTTAAGCAGCTCTTGGGATATTTTGGCAAAGAGTCTGGCTAGAGTCTGCCCTTGACCAAAAAGCTTGCCTGAGGCTAAGTTGAAAAGCCATGGACTAATTTCTCTGGTGGAAGAAATTTCAAGAAAGCCTAATGTAGAAATGGTGGCATGGCTATTAATGGTGAATATCATGCAGATCTACAGAGAAAAAGAGCAAATTGGGGAGAAATAAATACAGAATGTACAGTTTGGATTGAAAAAGAGCACTAGGAAGATAAATGTTAGAGCCATGGCATGTGCTAAACGTTAGGATCCCTTTGATAAGGAGATTAAAATGACCAAGGAGATCCCTAGAGATTTGTACTTAAACAATCGAGAGAATGCCTCCACACCCATCTGGCAAGACCACACCCAGCTAAGCCTCCAACTTGTGAAAGTAAAATGTTGGGGTGAGGGGAGGCTACTGAAGAGAGAAGCTTCTAAAATGGATAAAGCAGGCCGGGGTCCATCCCAAACTTGCAGTCAAACTTGGCAGTGTCGTTCACCTGGTGCTGGCTTTAAAGACATAAGAAATGCAAGGGTGAAGGGGTCATCAGTTTCAGAGAGCTGCAGAGGCCAGGCAGCGTGCAGCAGGGGTTCTTCTGCATAAAGAAGGCCCTGATAGGCCATCGCGTGAAGCTGTGAAGGTGAAGCCTGGTTGGCAATGGCGACCCCAAGAAGATGTTCATGGTGCCAGGGCTGTGAGGCATCTGCCAAGAAGACCTGCATACAGTGAGTGATTCCAGCCCAAGAGAGAGATGTAGCAGCAAAGTTGGAGAGGCTGAGCCATCTAACCACTTTGGAAGTAAAGTCCCAGAAGTTGGACACAGAACTACTGGATTTGTTGTTTTCCCTGCTGATTTTCAGTCTTGTTTTGGTCTGGTATTTCCTCACTATGCCTCCATTCCTCCCTTTTGGAATGGTAATGTGTATTTGGTTCCACTGTATGTTGGGAGTATGTAATTTGTCTTTTGGGTTTACAGGTCCTTACAGTTAAGCAATTTCCCTGAGTCTCAAGAGACTTTGAACTGTGGACTTTCGAATAGTACTGAGACTGGTAATGACTATTGGGATTTTTGAAGTTGGACTAAATGCATTTTGCATTTTATATGGTCATGAGCCTATGGGGGCCAGGGGGTGGAATGTGGTGGTTTGAATTAACCATAGCCTCCAAGTATTTGGACATTTTGTCCCCAGTTGGTGGTGCTATTTTGGGAGGTCTCAGAAGGTGTGGCTATCCTGGAGGAAGCATGTCACTGGGGCAGGCTTAGAGAGTTCTTAAACCTTGCCAGATCTCCAGTCACTCTCTTGCTTCCTGTGCCTGCTAGAAGATGTAGAGCCTAGCTTCCCCTCCTCCTCCAGCCACCTCTGCCACCATGCCTCCCTGCTAAGATGGACTGTAATTCCCCTGGAACTGTAAGCTCAAATAAATTCTTCTTTTCATAAGTTGTTTTGGTCAGTGTTTCTGTCACAGCCACAGAAAAGTAACTAATACACTGGATATCCCTGGGTCTGCCTATCAGCTATTGTACATTCTAGCTGGAGCTTAGGGTCAGCCGAAATTGTATCTTACAGTTGTGTTGCAATGATGGGGTCTCAAGGTGCCTAAGAAGATTTGGGGGCTGGAGAGATGCCTCAGTGGTTAAGAGAACTGGCTATTCTTGCAGAGGACCTGGGTTCAGTTCCCAGCACCTACATGGAGGCTAACAATCATCTATAACTCCAGATTCAGGGGATCCAAAGCCCTCTTCTGGCCTCCACGGGCACTGGACAACATGAATAGAACTTACATACATTCAGGCAATACATTCATACACATAGAATAAAAATAATAAATAAATTATTTTTAAAAGGTAGGAAGATGGGACTAGAGAGATGGGTCAGTGGTTAAGAGCAAAGGCAGCTCTTCCAGAGGACCCAGATTTGATTCCCAGCACCCACATGATGGCTAACAACTGCCCATAACTCCAGTCCCAGGGGAATCTGATGCCCTCTTCTGACCTCCACGGGCATTTGCACAACACAGGTACACTCATATACATGCAGGCAATACACTCATACATAAAAAAATAATAAAGCCGGGTGTGGTGGTGCCCACCTCTAATCCCAGCACTCGAGAGGCAGAGGCAAGTGGATCTCTCTGATTTCAAGGCCAGCCTGGTCTACATAGTGAGTTGCAGGTCAGCTGGAGCTACAGGAAGACCCTGTCTCAAAAAGACCAAAATTTAATAATAATAATAATAATAATAATAATAACAATAATAATAAAGGTGGGAAGATGCACCCTAAATATGAGTGGCACTATTCTGTGGGTTAGAGTCCTGGAGCTGAGCATCAGCATCCATGTGTCTCTGCTTCCTGACTGCAAAGGCAATGTGGCCAGCCACCTCACCTCCTCTGCCATAATGGACTGTATCCCATCTGAAACTAGGAGCCAAAACGAACCCTTGCTCTCTCCAGTTGTTGTTCCAGGTGTTTGGTCACAGCAACAACAGAAGTAATTAATACAAAAACACTGAGGCTGAATTCCTCTTCTGCCATTTGTCTGTGGGTTGGAAGCATCAGAGAGCTGGTTATTGCTTCAGACTTCCCTGCAGGTACTGTCTGTACTTAGTATTCAGAGACTAGTGTGATTTAACCTACCTCGCTGTGTTCCAAACTCACAAACCTTGGCATGTGTCTGAGGTGAGGAAACTTAGCTGAGCTCTGGCAAGACACTCTGGCTACATTACTATTTTCCTCTGGTAACACAGCCTACAAAATTGCAATTTAAACATTGTTAAAGCACTTCGTGCCTTGTTAAAAGGTAATAAAAATTCTCAGCAACTCTAAACCCACATTTAACACTTACGTTCCAGTGTGAAGAGGAAGTGTTTGGCATGTTGCTAATTTTTGACAGCATAACTAAAAGGTAGGGTGAGCCACAGAAAGGAAGAAAGCACAGGCTCTGTCCATAGGAAAAGATGACAGGCTGCCGAGTGTAAGACCCTGCTTATTTGTACCGTGAAGGCATCCTTAGTCATGGGGAAATCATGCTGGAAATAAGTCAGATATCAGATTTGTTCCCAAAATCATCTAAGTCTATCCTGCCCTCCAGAAAATCAGCCTCAAGCTCCTCCCATAGGCTGGGATGTTGTTACACCTGAACAACACCTGGATGTTGTCGCCAATGTACCGTCTCTTCAAATGCTGAGACCACACGCTCCATTCAGCCAAGCTGACCACTCCAGAGAGTTGTCACCAGCTCATAGCTGGAGGCCATGCACCAACCATTCCTCTGTTTTCCTCAGCAGGTGCAGTATGCTCAGCAGAGTCTAAAATGCACATATGTCAGTGTTTGAAACAAGTCAGTACTTAGGACACTACAAATGATCGCTAGAAACTTGCTCAGTGTTTAACATCTGTGGCAGTTTTGTGATTTGTTGTTCCTGCATTGGTCATGTGACTGTTACAGTAACTTCTTAGGACATCTCATGACCCAAGGTTTAAAAAAAAAAAAATCCCAAGAAACTTAAGAAGTTTCTGCCAGTCACCCAGGAGCACACAGCAATTTACTTAACATTTTCTGAACCTCAGTTTCCTCTTCCAATAAGAATTCTCATAAACTAGGCATAGTGACCTAAACCTTAATCCCAGCATTCTGGAGGCAGAGGCAGGCAGATCTCTGTGAGATCAAGGCCAGCCTGGTCTACATAGTGAGTTCCAGTATAGGGAGACCCTTTCTCAAAACACACAAAAAGAAACAAAAAAGGATTCGAACAGCACAATCTCCTCAGGGCTTTGACCTAAGGATTAACAATCAGAAGATTAAACACAAGACAAAATAAAGTCCTTTATCAATGCCTTTTCTATAGTAACTGACACACACAGAGCACTTAATAAAAGGTGTTTGTTGTGATTTGAATGTGAAATGTCCTCCAGAGCTTATGTGTGGGAACACTTGGTTCCCAGCTGTTGGCACTGTTTTGGGGAGGTTCTAAAACCTTTAGAAGTGAAAGCCTTGCTCGAGAAAGTGGGCCACTGGAAATGAGTCTTGAGGTTTCATAGGTCAGCTCCACTTCCAATTCTCTCTCCCTCGCTCTCTTTCTCCTCTCTCTCTCTCTCGCTCTCTCTGTCTCTGTCTCTCTCTCTCTCTGCTTCCTGATCTAACCAGATTCTATCGTGAGCCAAGCGCTCTGACCCCCATGTCTTCCCCACCATGACAGACTTACACTTAAAACCCAAATAAACCCTTCCTCTTTTAGGTAGCTTCTTGTCAGGTGTTTCTGGTCACAGCAACAAGAAAAGTAAACAGGAATGATTTGTTAATTAGAATACAGCACGATGTCAAAGAGAACTCACAAAGAGAATCCGAGTGAAGCTCAGGGGAGATGTGCTTTAAGGTCATCGAAGTCATCACTGTCACTCACAGGGAGACCAAAAACTTGCTTTCACAATGTCTCTGACAGCACAACACAAAACGCCTTTTATCCCTCTCAACCCACAATGCTCTATGGAAGAGAACAGCATCTGAGAACAAATGCAAAGTAGAGTAAGATGTCAGTGTGTGTACCCAGATGGAGACTCGTGGGAACTGGCCAAAAGCTTGTCAAGACTTCAACGTGGCTTGAAAAAAAAACTCACCCAAATCCCTTAACTACACAACTTTAAAATAAATTCTGACAATTTTCTTAAACAAGGACTGCATCTACAACAGATCCGATTTAAAATATATTTTATGCATTCAACTGTCTCCAATCAACTTCATTCTTCACAAAATGTCATATTTTTTCATAGTAAGTTATCACAGCATTCCTAAAAGAGCTCACCCAAGCTCTGTGATTTGAGAAATATTGATATTTTCCCAAAGTTGCTCCCATTTGTGTCACTCAGTTCGTAGAGGCAAATGTTCTCATGGAGGGGAAGCAAACAAGAACCAGGACTTTATTTACTCTTTCCCACATATTTCTTTTCAAGTATTTATAACCATTAAAAAGAAACAACTCTTTGTATTTTGCATTGACAACCAAGAAGGACAAATAAGAAATATTTGTCATAGCTCCTCAGCTCTCCTCAGCGGGCCAGAAAAGGAAACAAACTGCTCCAAACACAATCAAATGACAAATTAGCCCAGAACTCCTCTGTGAGAAGAATAAATTGCTCTCACTTCCCCAACAACTACAATGAACTACTGCTAATAGAATCTCTGTGGAAGGAAGCTGGAGTTCCCTCCACAGGGAATGTGTGTGTTCCTGTTGCCAGAGGGGTTTTGTATAAAGGCTTCCCTGCTGCTGCAAGAGTTCACACCCACCCAGAAATGTGCAAAAACAGGGACTTCCACCTCTCATCCTCTGCAAATACCACCGTCCACATTTGGAGGGATCTCTGCAATCAGAATAATAAGGCATCTCTGCACTCAGGAAATAACTAACGCCTTCCATGACACTTGCATGCCTTCCTCCTGCCTCCCTCTTTTTCTCCCTCCCTCCCTCTCTCCCTCCATTTGCTTATAGCAACCATTTCTGGCATGGTGAAGTATCTATGCCAGAAATATGGTAATGTTTAATAAGATCCCAGGGAGGGAGGGACGCAGGGAGGGAGGGAGGAAGGAAGGAAGAGAAGAGGAAGATGACAGCAGCATTTATCTCTAGGTTTCAAGGTCAAATCCAGAGATGTGGCATTTCTGCTCTGTAGTTTTTGTTTGGGTTTTAATTTCTTAGTTCACCAAGATGTATTGCTTGAAGAAAAAACTATTGAAGTAATGAGTTAGCTTCCAAAGTAAAATCGGTCTGGAACTAAAGCAAAGAAGTAAGCACCTGGAGTCATCATGGTGCAATCCCCAGAGCAGCGTGCCCATCCTGGCCAAAAGTCTCCTCATTTTCTCTGAAGTACCATGTGGCCTCTGTGTTCCTGGTGGTACCACCACATTCTGGAGACAGCCTAAACATTTTAGAACCTCTGCATCCAACCCCAGGATGCCCTCCTGCAACCATACCAACCCCCAAGGCCTGGAATCAGACCAGACAAGCATTCTCCAGCACTGTGCTGCACATGTGTGCCTGACCTCCCAGGGTAGGGAGCCAGCTGAGTTCAGAATGAGTTTTGATTTCTAAACAACAAATCTGTTATGTTTTGAGTTTGAAATGTCTCCACAGGCAGCTGTGTTTGAACATTTGAGGCCCAGCTAGTGGTGCTATTTTGGGAGGTTGTGGAAACTTTAGGGGGTAATGCATGGCTGGTAAAAGGCCACTGGGAATGAGCCTTGGGTTACAGGTAGCTCCACTTCTGGCCCAAGCGCTCTGCTTCCTGGTCTACCAAGATATGATCAAGCAGCCTCACATTCCTATTGCCACTGCCATGAGTCACTCCCAAGCTCACAGATACCACCATAAACACCACCATGTCTTGCCAGCCATGAAACTGTGAGCCACAATAAACCCTACCCTAAGTAGTTTCTGTTAGAGATTTTGTCACAATAATAAGTAACTGGCTCAGAGCCCTTCTCTAGTCCTGGCTTCCTCCTTCCCTCCCTCCACCCAGCCGAAGGAATGGCTCTCCAAGTCAAGCCGTCTGCCCTTTGGGGAAAGGGAATCATCAGTCTGCAAGGCCTCTGGCCAGCACCAAGTAAATACAGTTACATCCTCCTGGCTCCATGCTGAACAGCTGGGCCGCAGACAGGAAAACCATTAAACATTAATAATTAATTTGCTTTGACAACTGCTTCTTCCTCTTTTGTGTCATTCACAGTCCATCACCTTAAGTACCAGCAAAGAGCTCATAGCATTGCTAAGAACTCCATGAGGAAAAAGATCTGGCAGAAGAAAGGCAAAGGGCTCGCTAGACAGAGGAAGTGGTGGATGGCAGGGCATGATGAACTTATAATCTGCTGGGAAGAGATCATCCCAGCATGCCCTTGCTAGTGGATGTCTCTTGCCTAATGTGCACAGATGTCTGAGCCGGCCCTCTGCAGGGCAGACATGACCCCAAGGATTCCAGTCATAGTGCGGTAAGGACGCTTGAGCAATTTCCACTTCACAACTTCAGATCATCCACTTTCCAGGAATACAAGAATGAGTGAATAACAAGCCAGAGAACCGTGCAAAGGCTTATGAAAGTGGGAAGAAGAGAGTCAACAGTGGAAGGAAGAAGGAAGAGAGCCCGGGATGCGGTTCAGTGTTTCCTCAGACTTCTCTTTACTGGGTTTTGAAATCGAGCTCTCGTGAGCACACTATGCCAGAAACGGACAAACACGTGTGTATACTTTCCAAAATTTATTGAATTACAGTAAATTCACAAGGTTGAGCAATTTCAATGGCATCAATTTGCCAGGTAACCCTACCTAACCTGGTAATCTGACTGAGGCAAAGGCAGGTTCTGTTATTCCTAATTACTAGTATTAACTCATATCACAAAGCACAGGGCAAATAGAACTATATATCTATATGCTCATATGTGGCTTACAGAATGAAAACAAGTTATGGAATCTGCAGCAGAGTTCCGAAAGTCTCAGAAGTGGGCTGAGAGAGTGTATTAATAAGACTGGTCTGCGTCTCAATTCCCTATCCGCAAATTGGGTAACCCCTTCAGAGGATGGTGTGATAAGAATAGGAGGTAGGAATTGGCTAGGCAGTTAGGGTAAAAAGACCCCAAAGAAAAGTAGCTAGTTTCCTGGCTAAAATGCACAATGTCCTCGGGCCTCTTAGCAACATACTCAGTTCCAAAGGCTAAAAATGTCGAAAATATTTTGGAGCTTTTATCTAATCCTTAAAAGACTTTAGGGAGGGGGGAATGTTACAGTAGCAAAAAGCCCCATTAAAAAAGAAGAAAGAAGAAGAAGAAGAAGAAGAAGAAGAAGAAGAAGAAGAAGAAGAAGAAGAAGAAGAAGAAGAAGAAGAAGAAGAAGAGGAGGAGGAGGAAGAGGGACGAGGAGGAGGAGGAGGAGGAGGAGGAGGAGGAGGAGAGGAGGAGATGAAGTTATCAAAAAAAATGTTGGGGAGATATGCGAGGAGTTAGAGGGGAGGGGGTGGGCATGGATTTAATCAAAACACCTTATATAATGCATGAAATCCTCAATAAATTTTTAAAAAGATAACAAACCAATCCAGCGATGGGAAGGAGCTGCAGGTGGAGCTGCTATTCTTGGTTTGAGAGCCAAGCTATAGTGTCCACTATGAAGTGAAAGGCCAATCTGGGTCTGGAGCAGCAAACAGTGCATCTAGGTCCAGGTTCACATGGATGAAAAGGTCGATGGGCAGGTAGTCCAGTAGGCCACATCAACAGCACAGAATTGGACCAAGCTGAAGTTCCAGGGACAGTTGGGGAGTCCTCTGTTTGTTGGCCCTTGACACACACACCAAGTATCAGATGACAGGTTAGTGTGGGGCCAAGCCATTCCAGCCTTAGGTTTTCGTCACTTTATAGGGTCCAGGTGAGGGAGTCACATCCTTTCCTTGGTCTGATGTGTGTGATAAGTTCCTGGGCCTGGTTCCCCTGATACAATTTTAATACACCCACGTGCCCCTATAGTCTCAGTTCACCCTAATATATTTATAGTGTGGCTCCCTTTCTACTCCCAGGAGTAAGTCATTTATCACTTTGTGCTGGATGGTGGTACCTGATGGATGGTATAGTTTATGGGTCCACCTAAGGGTGCAGCTATTCTTCTCCCTCAAATGGAGTAAAAAACTAGATCTATACTAATTGGGTCAGAGGGACACAAAGGACACTTTTTGCTCCTTGCCCTCCTAGGTCGATTAGTTCCCAGGGATCATGAGCATCTCGCAAATTGTCCTGTAATGGTGGTGGGTCATCTGACCTCTTGATCAAGGAGGCCAAGGAGACCCCACCAGATGGACTTGAACCAGTGTCCAGTCTATAAAGAGGAGGGTCAACACAGAGGAATCATTTCCTCCATGCTTCCAAGAGAAGCCAACAATGGTCGAGCAGGACCTTTGACTTATCTTCACATAGATGGAACTGATAAAAGAAAGGAGCCAGGGGCTCCTCCCAAGCCCACGGGACCCCTGAGGAACAGATCCTCAAACAACCTCAAGAGTGAAAACAAATCAGTTTATCTGGTCCAAAGGTATGTCCTTAAACACCCAAAAGGGAAGTATAACCAAAGATTAAAGGGGCCAATATAATTTCATAAGAGCACATATATATATATAACTAAAAGTTACTTGACAAACAG